>NC_091847.1:45561398-45848898 GCF_037783145.1 Equus przewalskii | reverse complement strand
CCACTTTGGCGGCCCAGGATTTGCCAGTTCAGATCCTGGGTGCGGACCTACGCAATGGTTGTCAAGCCATGCTGTGGCAGGCATCCCACATATAAAGTAGAGGAAGATGGGCACAGTTATTAGCTCAGGGCTAGTCTTCCTCAGCAAAAATAGGAGGATTGGTGGTAGATGTTAGCTCACGGCCTATCTTCCTCAAAAAAAAAAAAAAAGGAGTAGAAAGAGCCCTTGAATTTTGCAATGTATCTTCATGTTGCATTTGTACATGAATGAATGACAGCTTAGCTAACAATGACATTTTATACCCCACAATCCTCTCCCAATTCTGTACATTATTCTTGATTTTCTTCTAAAATATAGTTTTAGAGAGGTGATGTTTGTGTCAAGTCTGAATTTGGTTTCCTACCTGTTTTCCGGGTTGTAGAAGCCAGGTCTTACTGCAGTATTTATTCCAGCATTCAATTATCAACGTGTGTTTATTAAGTGCTTCCCTGAGGTAGACACTGTGCAAGTTTCTGAAGCTATAGCAATGAACATGATGGCCTCAGCCCCTACTTTCACAGACTTTATATTCTAGTGGGAATGAAAGATTAAAAAGAGGGAATGGACAGACAAATAAAAGGTATTGCAAGTTTAATAGATGCTATGCAAAGAAAGTAAATCTCCAGGACTGAGATACCAACTAAAGGAGAAGACCTCTCCAAGGATTTAAACAGAGATCTAAAGGATGATAAGAAGTCGTAAAATAGTGTAAGTGTAGATGGGAGGGTGTATGGGGGCTACTGCTTGAGTTAGAAGGAATAGCATGTGGAAAGACCCTGAAACAAGAAAGAATATTATGTGTTTAAAGAATGGAAAAACAGTAGTGTGGTTAACTTCAGCAAAGGAGAGACAGATGGCCAATGGAGAAAGTAAGAGAAAAACGCAGGGATCATATCATGAAGGATGATTTAGCCCATGGGAAGGAGTTTGGATTTTATTTTAAATGCAGTGGTTTGACTCACTTTTTCTGCCATATGGAGAACTGGTTGGGCAAGGCTGGATGGTAGATTGGTATAAGGAAGGCCAGTTATGATGTTGTTTCTTTTATTCAAAGAAGAGAAGATTGTGGCTTCATCTAGAGTGGTGGTAGAAAGTGATGAGTAAGTTCAAGATAAAATCTACAGAACTTGCTGATGGATTAGAGAACAGAGGAGGGCTTGAGGAAGTCTTCTAGGTTTCTGACTACAGTAACTGGATGAGTGGCAATGCGAATTGAGAGAAAGGTGGCAGGTTTGTAGGGA
Organism: Equus przewalskii; assembly: GCF_037783145.1. Lineage (NCBI taxonomy): Eukaryota > Metazoa > Chordata > Mammalia > Perissodactyla > Equidae > Equus > Equus przewalskii. The sequence continues at coordinate 45,847,618 of NC_091847.1, read as the reverse complement.
AAAGTCACTATTAACCCATTAAAATTAAGATGTCATTGAGAGCTCCAACTGGAGATAAAAAGTAAACAATTGGAGATTTAAGCACAGAGATTAGAGGGACTGCCTGGCTTGGAGTTACACATTTCAAAGTAATCAGTAGAAAGAAAGGATATATACACACATACATCATTCTGGAAAACCCTGACGTTTATAAGTAGGTAGAGAATTGGCAAAGGAAGTTTAAAGCAAATTTAGTGTTTAAAAGATGTTCAACTCCATAACCCTAGGAAATCAGGTGGAGAGGAGGACCCAGAAAGACACAGAGAAGGAGGAACCAGTAAAATAAGAAGCAGAGATATTAATTGTGAAGCCAAGAGAAGAAAGTATGTTGAGGAAAAGGGAATGCTTGTGTTGAATGATGCTGCAAGACCAAGGATTAAGAATAATCAAGATAGAGAAATATACATTAGCTTGAACAACAAGGAAATCATCAGAGACTTTCATGAGAAAATTTTAGTAGAGTACTAGGAGCACAAGGTTGGACTAAGATGGTGACGGGTGAATAAGATGTCAGGAAGAAGACAAGACAGTATGCGTAGAAAATTCTTTCATAAATTTGGCTGTAAAGGGAAGCAGAATAATGGGGACAATGGCTGGTATTTTTTTAAAGATGAATTTTCATAGGGATATTTTTCTAGTGATAGAAATGAATAAGAAGTAAAATATGGATTAATAATTCAGGAGAGACGGGAGAAGTCAAGACGTTGAGAAAGTGGAAGAACAAAGAGGAGAGACATCTCCACCATTGAAGCAGGAGGGAAGATGGAGGAGCAGGCTGAAGAGTTATTAGAAAAGGATTAAGTCAAACCCAATGGCTTTTATTTCCTCAGAAAAGTGTAAGATGGGATCATTGACTGACAGTGTAAATGAATAAGAGGAAATTTTACAGAAGGTTTGAGGCGAATGCACTCTGTGGTCATCTTAGGGAATGGAACATGGAGTCTATTTTGAGTGCCAATTTTATATCAGAGATCATCTATTTAAAATGTAATCATTCACTTGGATGTGGGAGTTTCTCCAATAACATTCCGCCACTTGGGAGCAAGTATGGAGTAGGCGAATGCTAGATTATGTGTGGGATTAGGGTTCTTCCAGGTTAGTACGATAGACTGTGAGAGAGGCATGAAGTTGAGGGAATTGTAAGACAGTGATGATAATGAATGCTCATGGATTCTAAACTGGACAAAGAAAGAACTGAATTCAAGAGTTGGTTGATAGATCATGAGAAAATTGTGAGCTAAATGAATTCAAATTCTTGAAGACATCAAAGAATTATAATGGTAAAGGCAACCTACATACAAAACCTGAACATCTTCTAAAACTCTTTTCTGGGACATACAGCAAAGCCTCTTTGGAGGTGCTTTTTTAATTCATTATCACTGTCTAGCCTCATGTTCAATAACATAAAATTTATAAATTTCCCTTGGTGCTGCACATTGTCTACTTTGACACTCATCAAACTTCCTTGCTACTACAGATGAAGGAAGTGTTCATGTGCAGAGTTCATAGCTAAATTTCCAGGAGTTATTGGGCATTATATAGTGCGGTTCTATTGGCATAAAGGGGGATAGTCTCTTACTACTGGTCTGCACTACTACCAGGGCTTTTCCTGACTCCTTCATGTACAGCTCTTTCTTTGTGGGGACTACATCTCCCAGAATGCAGTGTGTCATGTGCAGGCAGTCTGCCTCTACCTGATTCCCTGAACTAGTCTTCTCCAAGTTGATTTATTGTCCCTCGGTTAGGGAATAAACCCTGGGTTCTGAAAGCCCAAGCCATACATAGGTTGCTATAAGCTGTCTTTCTGAGCCAGGTCAGATAAAACTAATCACGGAATGTTTAGGTCACCAACTATTTTTACCATTCTGCTCCAATGCCCTCAAGTCAGCAGAAAATTACCCCAGAATCTGCCCTAGATTGAATATCAGTCCAGATTTTTGTTGTGTGAATTTTGTAATTTTCTGTTTCTTTTTTTCCCTCTTTGTATTTTACTGTGAAGTGGAGACTTATCCATTACTACTCACCACCTTTGCCATGATACTGCATTATACTTATTTAACAGCTTTATTGAGAAATAATTCACATACCATAGAATTCCCCCTTTTAAAGTGTACAGTTCAGTGTTTTGTAGTGTATTCACGGAGTTGTGCAACCATCATCACTTTCTAATTTTAGACTATTTTCATCTCCCTCAAAAGAAACCCTGTACTCACTGGCGATCATTCCCCATTCCTTCCTCCCCCGAGTCCCTGACAACCACTAATCTGCTTTCTGTCTCTATGCGTTGGCCTATTCTGAACATTTCTTATAATTGAAATCGTGCAATATGTGGCCTTTTGTGTCTGCCTTCTTCTACTCAGCATATTTTCAAGGTTCATCCGTGTAGCGTGTAGTAGTAATTCATTTCTTTTAATTGCTAAATAATATTCCGTTGTATGTATGTATTACATTTTGTTCATTCATTAGTTGATGGACATCTGGGTTGTTTCCACTTTTTGGCTATTGCGAATAATGCTGCTATGCACGTTCATGTGTAAGTTTTACTGTGGACATATGTTTTCATTTTTCTTTGCATTACATTTTTGCTTTACATGTTGACCTTAAATTCTCTTGAGGCTAATTATCCTAATAATTTAACGTCCACTTGCTTGGTAATTAAAGTATTCTGCAAGACGAGAGTGAGCCACTCCCATTGCTTTACCTTTCATCATTCTTGTACTGGATTGAGTATGTTAGCCCTGCACATGCTCGTACAGGCAGCTCAAGAGCCCATTCTTACAGGGCAGCTCCTTGATTGGTAAATGGGAACCAGTGTTACTTTAAAGGATAATTCTAAAGTAATCCTTCCCTAAGAAAAATATCTTGAAGGCTCATGTATAAAAAGTTGCATCTTAACCCCCTCCATCCTCATTCTTGTGTGCCCACCCTCCTGAGGCACAGGATTTTTTTTCAATAAAGTTGTTCATGCACACTCTCACCTAAATTTTTACCTCAAACTAAGAGGCTTTATTGTTTTCTTTGTGTCTTCTAAAATTTGTGTCTTCTGTGTAGGACAAAATGATGATGTGTAAGTCAGTCAATTAATCTTATCTGAAATTGTTGAATAGTTTAATAATTGCTGCTCTTTGAGCAGCTGTGTAGAATGTGTGGATCACTGCATTAAGTGCTTTACATGAAGTATCCTATTTAATACCATTCAACACCTCTACAAAGTAAGTATTCTTGTCCACGTTTAACAGATACAGTGGTTAAATCTTAAAGTGGTAAGATAATGTACCAACATAGGAAGGGGGAGAAGCAACATTCAAATCCAGGTGTATCTGACTTCAACGTCTTTCTTCTACTATTACTCCAAAGCCTCCTGATAATTATATCTTTATTCTTTGGACTTGAGCCAAACAGGAAGTTGGGCCCTTATTAAAAACAATGGATTTTTTTAAAAATCCTTTATACCTTTACTATAGATGTTTGGATCAGCTTCCTGTCTTAAGAATAAGTCTCCATTACATCTGAAAATGGCCACAAAGTGTACCATGCATGAAAGGGGAAGTGTGCATTTATTTCACTGCTATATCCTGAACGTCTGGAACTTAGTAATTCCTAAATAAATATTGGTTGGTGAATAAAGAAGAGAATGTCAGAAGACAAGTTTTGTCCATTTGTAGTTTTGCCTTGCTGACTGTACCTTTTCAGGACTACTCTGGGGCTCAATCAGGGGCTCCCTTCCTTCTCTTCCCTTCCCCAGCAACACCTTCTCTCTGGGTTAACTCATCAAGTCTGATGGCTTTGAAAACTATCTACTTGTTGGTGACTCCCATCTTTAGGTCTCCATCCTTGATAGCTCTACTGACCTCAAGACTTTCATATCCATCCGATCACCTACTTTATAATACCTAATAATTATCTCAAACTAGGCACAGCTGAAATAGAACTCCTGGTTTTTCCTCAGGCCATTTTGTTCCCCAGTCTTCCTCATTTCGGTAACTGGCGCCACCGTCTTACCAATGGACCTGTCTTTGTGTCCTCTCTCTTCCTCACACCCCACGTGCACTCCATCCACAAATCCCTGTCCACTCTATTTTCATCTTCTCTCCATATCCACAGCTACTCTTTGAACATTAGCCATGTCGTCTCTCACAGTAGTCACTTACCTTGTATCCTTGCTTCCACACTTGCTCTCTTGTAGTCCATAGTCCACAAAGCAACCATAGTGACGCTTTAAAATGGTAATTATTCTCTCATGTCTTTGCCTTCCACTTCTATTATTTCTAATCATACTTAAAATCCAAACTCCTTTCCAGGACATGCAAAGCCTTACACGACCTGGCCCCTGTCTGCCCCTGCCACCACAGTCCTCCCCACTCACTACAGTGTAGCCAGGCTGGCCATTTGCTGTTTCTTCCATACAACAACTTCATTTCCATCTCAGGCCTTTGCTCTTGCTCTTCATCCTGCCAAGATGTTTCTTCACCAGGATCTTGGAATGGCTGCCTTCTTTGTAGCATTTAGGTCCAGTTAAAATGTCATCTCTTTAGAAAGGGCTCTCTGACCACATTTTATCACATTTTCTTAATTTAGTTTCTTTGGGGCATTTATCACTATCTGAATGTACCTTGTATATTTATTTATTTACTTAAGTGTCTTCCTCTATCCCCAACCTCCACCTCTACCTAAACGTAAAGAAAGTACCATAAAACTAATGATCTTGTTTATCATCGTATTCATTGCCTGGCCCATAAGAGGTTATTAATAGACCTTTGAGGGAAACTATATGAGAATATAAAAATAAATGAATGTGTATTCCTGGGACCAGGCCTGAATGTGTGTGAATATGTCTATATTAATTAACTCACCTGCTATATCACTCTTAAAGCTTACACTCCATAATGTTATATTGTTCAATTTCTTCCTAAACAGAATATTTTTATTACTTGGAGGGATCCAAAGATGCTCTCCTTTGTGGCTTCAGCACAGATTCAGGGTATGTAATATTTGTTTCGTTTTAGTCTAAAGGCTGCAAAAAAAAGGAAAAGCATACTCGGTTTGCTAATCAGAACCTTTGATGCTATATTATTTTCACGTATTTCATGGCATTATTTGACCCATTCTGTCCCACAGCAAGTCCAGACTTTAAAACATCCCTAGTTAATGAATATTTTTGAAAGCAAGACTTTGAGGTAATGTTTGAATTCAAACAAGATACAAGTCATACAAACCTTAAGAAAGTAAAAAAATTACTTCCAGAAAACCTCACCACGAGGTGATTGGATAGTTTCAAGCCTTTCTTCTTTCTGGAAAAAAGAGTGACAAAATCAACTTTGCTTTCCATCCTCAAATTCTACTCATTCTCCAATAAAGTATGACTCATAGGTGACTAAATGCAGTGACATTTTGGCCACTCTAAACAAAAGGATCCCATTGATTTGAGTAAAGATGTTTTAAGAATCTCATATTTATGCAAATACCCATTTTTCTCTTTCTCCTATACACCAACTTCATTTCTGCTGCAGGATCTTTGTCTTGCTCTCCCCCTGCCCAGATATTTCCTCACCAGGCTCTGTGTACACTGGGGACGTTAAAAATAAACAAGATAATGTTGCTGCTCCCAAAGACACCTCAGAACACTGTGTTTGTGTACAGTCACGCATTGCTTAATGATGGGGATACATTCTGAGAAATGCGTCATCAGGCGATTTTGGTCATTGTACAAACAGCATAGAATGTACTTACACAAACCTAGATGGTATAGCCTACTACACATCTAGGCTAGATGGTACTAATCTTATGGGACCACCATCCTATATGTGGTCCATCGTTTACTAAGACATCAATATGCGGCACATGACTGTAATGGCATCGTAGATACCAATCCATCAGTTTTAGAAAGAAAAAAGTCTTAAAACTGAAAATCTTTATGAACTTACACAATTGCTATATTTTGACTATTTTTGGTTCTAATTCACTCCAAGAATAATTTGAGGGGACTCAGTTTTGATAGAGGTCTACAAATCAATCTTTATGGATACAAGAACTATTGTAAGACATCTGGTGAAAGTTTCCAAGTTTTGATGGCGATGATGATGAAAAACTAATAGCTACTACCATTTATCAAATGCTTTCTAAATGCAGGAACCAGGCTAGGTAATTTGCATACATGATCTTCTTTAAACTTAATAACAATCTTAACCTTTTGTAGTAGGTGTATTTTCCTGTTTTCACAGAAGGAGGAAACTGTGCCTTGAAAGATTTAAGCAATTTGACAAAGTCACCAACTAGTCAGTAGCAGGGGTGGGATTCAAACTCGGTTCTTCCTGACTCCAGATAACGTGTTCCTTATCCTTATTCAATAGTGTCCCCCTAGAAAAGGATCCTTGAGTTTCTGACTGTTCTGTAGTACTCTTTAGCTTGCATTCTGAAGGCATCCTAACTTGTGATATTCTTTTTCATATGCAGTCAGTGTCCAGAAGGGTACATTTGTGTGAAAGCTGGCAGAAACCCCGATTATGGCTATACGAGCTTCGACACTTTCAGTTGGGCTTTCTTAGCCTTGTTTCGGCTAATGACCCAGGATTACTGGGAAAACCTTTACCAACAAGTGAGTGCCAAGAGAAATATTCATTGCATTTTGGATGGCATAAAAATCTGATGGATGTTCCTTACCAACCTTATATATGAGATGTTTTATTCTATTTAGAATGGAGAAAACTGTTGTCTTATTACGAAAATTAGACATGGTTTATTTCCAGCACTATTAGCATGGATACTTTTTTAAATCATAAATTATTTTCTTATCTTTTCTTGGCTTATTTGATTTCTAGTTTTCTTTCCCTCTCTCTGAATACAGCATCCCATGGGTCCTAAGTAAATGATAGGAAATATGCTGTAATCTTCTCTCATAGCACACCCACACACAGACTGCTTTCCACATCTGCCTCCCTGCTTGGAGTGCCCTGAACACCAGACGCTCCTTTGCTCACGGTGCTTTATTTTTTGAACTCCCATGTACAATTGTTAGGGATTGAATTGTATCCCCCCAAATTCATGTGTTGAAGTCATAACTCCCAGTACCTCAGAATGACTATATTTGGAGTTAAGGCCTTTAAAGAGGTAATTAAGTTAAAATGAGGTTTTTAGGGTGGGTCCTAATCCAATCTGACTCGTGTCCTTATAAGAAGAGGAGATTAGGACAGGAGAGACACCAGAGGGAGACAGCAGAGATGCACACACAGAGAAAAGGCCATGTGAGGACTCAGGGAGAAGGTGGCCATCTGCAAGGCAAGGAGAGAGGCCTCAGGAGAAATCAACATGCCGACACTGATCTTGGACTTCCAGCCCCTAGAACTGTGAGCAGTTGATTTCTGTTATTTAAGCCATCCAGCCTGTAGTATTTTGTTATGGCAGCCCTAACAAACGATTATAAGAATTAAAGACTCAATTCACTTCCTAAATTTGCCTCTCCCAATTCAATTGCTCCTTCCTCTCAACTTCCATGCCCTTTGAATATTCTTCAGTTTATAGCATCCATCTCTTCTACTGTAATTGTTAATTCACATGGTTATTTCCTCTAACTTGAATATGAACCTCTTGAACCTGTGGGCTCTATCGTTGTTTTACTTATATATTCTCAGCACCCAACCCCAAGAGGAAGGAGACCAAAATGATTATTCTGAATCGTGAATAATAATGAATCACTTTGCTCAGAATTGCTGCAGATTCTTCTTTTGGCCTGTTTTATGTTTATTTAATTTCTGAGATTATTATAAATGAGTACAGAAATTATAAGAAAATATACTTCACAGGAAAAAAGAAATGCAAATGACTTCTTAAATATGCAAAAAGATGCTCACCTTTACTCAAAATTAAAGAAATGCAAATTAAAATTAGAGTGACATAATTTTTTACCTGTCATAATGACAAAGATATATATACCTTTGACTGATATATGAGGAGGCAGACTTTCCCACCCATTGCTGGGTACCACTGCTGAGGGTAACAAGGAAATTTCTATGAAAGTTAAAATGAGTATACTCATTAATCTAACAATTCCACTACCAAGAATTTATCTAAGAGAAGATATCAGTAACCACAGTAACTAACAAAAAGGGAATATGAGTAACTCGACATTAGAGATTGAAAGGAGAGACTTACTTTTCATTTAATACCTGTTTGTACTATTTGAATGTTTTACCATATATACATTTTAAATTTTTTAGTACATGTTACTTAAAAATAAACATAAAATGAATAGATAAATCCATATAATAAGGCTATCTACCTTATGTGAACATAATCTATCATTATTACTGCTTCTTGTTAAAGATAGAATTTTATTAGTAAAAAAGACTAGATATTATCTGGTCCTATAATTTGAAAATAAGTAAAGCAGCTAGTTTTTGAGAAATTTTCAGATTGTGGAGAAAAAATTCAAGGTTATTATTATACTTAATGATAATCAAGAATCATACCTAATTTTAGTACAAGTTTAATAGATTGCTATATCCTTTGCACTGAAAAAGTGTGTATTTTAAAACATTCTCTTCCATGGAGATACAATTTTATTCCTTTATATTTTTGATAACATGAGATTATACAGAACTGCCCTATTTACCCATGCCTAACATGCCATTCAAGTTGAAACAAAGAAATTTGTTTTATTAAAATAATTTCCATTTTTCCCTAGACACTGCGTGCTGCTGGGAAAACCTACATGATCTTCTTTGTTGTGGTGATCTTCCTGGGCTCCTTTTATCTAATAAACTTGATCCTGGCTGTGGTGGCCATGGCCTACGAAGAACAGAACCAGGCAAACATCGAAGAAGCTAGGCAAAAAGAGTTAGAATTTCAACAGATGTTGGATCGTCTTAAAAAAGAGCAAGAAGAAGCTGAGGTATTGTTATTTGGTTTAAAATTCTTCCTAGAAGTAGACATGCAAAGGAGAACAACAGAGTCCCTGTGGCCTTCCCTAAGGAGATTTTCCTTAATGGATTTCTTAATGTAAACTGCGTTTTCCTTCTGGTGTGGTCAAAGGAACCAATTCTGGCTTGAGTTAGAATTGACATCTGTCCCACCACTCTTTTACCCATAATCAGCTCCCTCCAGCACAAAGACCATTCTAAGCTGTTCCTCATAAGCCTGTTACCCACGATGCCTCAGTATGTATGACATTATGCAAATTCCCAAAACATATATGATGTATTTCCCCGGAGTAACAATTCTGTACAAAAATGTAGGGAAAATTATTTTAATGTTAACATTAAGGGGTACTCTATGGGGTAGAAAGCAAAATGTGCATCAATTTTTGTTAATGTTGCAATGATTTTTAAGATAAAACATGAGTTGTTAAGAAAAGCATACTTATGATTGTGGCCACTTTAGGCTAAGTCACAAATTCTTGAAGATTTTTTCTTACTCCTCTCTCTAAAGGGGTGCTTCAGTGGAAACATTTGAGAAGGTTTATACTAAGAGAATCAAAATTTCAAATATTCTGCAAGAGTCTTAAAATTTCTTCGACAGTTTGACCTAGTTAAATCTCTTTGAGGAATCTAATATGTTGGGAGGAGGGTAGATTTTCTGCATCTGTAATGCAGAAAAACTTTGATGCAGAGACTTGTTTGGTGTAGTATTTTAATAATATTAAACATTAGAAAGCACTTAAGTTTTCAAAAATTCAAAAATTAAGAGGATTATGACATTTTTGTATTATTCAGCCATAAAATTATGTGTTTTAAGAATATCATGACAGGAAAAGGTGTTAGTACAACAATGTATTAAGTAGTAGGATACAAAATTGAGTATAAGATACAAAAAATCTAAAAATTATGTGTATAAAGACTGGAAGAAATATTACTCCAATTATTTTGGGTTGTAGGGTTGTGAGTGATTTTTATTTTTTGTCCACAATATTTTTATTTTCCAAATTTTCACAAAGATTGTTTATTTTAATAATAAAAACTTAGTTTTTTTTATACAGTCATGCATCGCTTAACAATGGGGATACATTCTGAGAAATGCATTGTTGGGCAGTTTTGTCATTGTGCGAACATCACGGAGTGTACTGAAGGAGGAACAAAATTTACCACCCCAAAATGTCTCTCTTTAATGTGAGGATTATTTTAGGCTGGTTTTTTTTTTTTCATGAGGAAGATTGTCCGAGCTAACGTCTGTGCCAATCTTCCTCTGTTTTGTATGTGGGACACTGCCACAGCATGGGTTGATGAGCAGTGTGTAGGTTGGTGCCTGGGATCTGAACCCAGGAAACCCTGGCCACCAAATTGGAGCCTGGGAACTTAAGCAGTACACCACCGGGCTGGCCCTGGGCTGATTAGTTTTAAAAAACAAAAGACTCAGAAAGTTTGTCTCGTTACCTCCCCCTTAACTGCCTAAAAGAATTCAAATTAAAAACACCTGTCTCAGGAAGTGAGCTATCACCTTAGCGCAACATGAACTAGGTGGTAGAGAGAGAGAAAGCTAGAAAAGTCTGCTTGTTGGGCTCCTCTCTGTCTTCTTCTCTTTCTATGTGGCAAAACACTTGTTTCCAAACATTTGCTCCTTTTCACCTACCTGTGAATTGCCTTCTTTCCCTTTGAAGTCCCTGACTCCTCCCATCCCCAACATCTTCTTTTGTCTTTACCTGAGGATGACATTTAAGGGAGGGCATTGGCCATTTTGGCAAGTTACTTGGTTTTTCTGGGTTTCTCCCAAGTATATGCTATTAAACCTTTGTTTGTTTTTTTCCTGTTAACCTGTCTCATGTCAATTTAATTCTTAGACCAGCCAGAAGAACCTAGAAGGATAGAGTAAAATTTCTTCCTTTCTTACAGTACTGACGCTAACCTAGATGGAATAGCCTACTACACACCTAGGTTATATGGAACTAATCTAATGGGACCACTGTTGTATATGTGGTCTGTCATGGACTGAAATGTCATTATGTGGTGCATGATTGTACAGGGGTAGCACTAGATTATCCCAGGAATTTCCCAGGGAACCACTAGGAAAGAAATCTCTTTCATTTTCTTCAGATATTATTCTGTAATAATTCATTTTACTTTTCAGGCAACTAATTTTTCATTAAACTATAGAGTGTCAGATTCTAATGATAATATTGAATTACTTACTTGGACAAGATATAAAACCAAATTATCTTAACACATGGTTTATGTGAGTTTCACATCCCAGAATTACCTAGTAAAACTTTCCCATGTACCATTAAAGATTGCTTTACTGTAAATAGAGTAATAGTAAATAATAGTTTAATTTCAAAGCACAATGGGGCTTTATTACAATGCAGGAGAAGCAATAAATATATACTTTGTAAGCTCTCTGGTCATCGTGCAAAGAAAATGACATTATTTCGTGTACAAGGGATATGATTATATGCACGGTGTAATTAAATTAATGGTAGAGAGGATTTCCTCTCTCGTAATAGGATTTCCAAGACTTGGGAATGACTCACTGTGTGTGTGACCTCTTGGTTCAACAGGCAATAGCAATGGCAGCAGCTGAATATACAAGCATTGGGAGAAGCAGAATTATGGGCCTCTCCGAGAGTTCTTCTGAGACATCCAAACTGAGCTCTAAAAGTGCTAAAGAAAGAAGAAACAGAAGAAGGAAAAAAAATCAAAAGAAGCTCTCCAGTGGGGAAGAAAAGGGAGATGATGAGAAATTGTCCAAATCGGAGTCAGAGGAGAGTATCAGGAGAAAAAGTTTCCACCTTGGCGTTGAAGGCCATAGGCGAGCACACGAAAAGAGACTGTCTACCCCTAACCAGGTACCTCAGAAACCGTCAAATGCATCTCCCTGGAGGCAGTATTATAGAACACAGTGTTTCCTTCTGAGGGTAGGGACCTCAGGAAAAGAGAGTGAGTGACTTCATCAGTATGTTTTTAGGTAAAAACCTATTGATTACTGGTCATTTATGGAAAGAACATAGATGTACATAGATTTTTAATTTGACCATTTTTAAAGAAGCTTACAGTTTCATAATTGTCATATCTTCTCTAATAAACAAATTTTCAAAACAAAATATTCGTGAGAACCATTGTAGAAATGAAGGAATTATTTACAGTAAAGATTAACTTTTACATTTTTATTTAGACTGTATTTTGTCATGCCTCATTGGTTAAAAACTAATCTTAGACTAGTTTCTCCTCTTTTCTTCACCACTGTAGGTACTGGTGTCACCAGAGTATCAGTCACCCAAGCTGGAAAGTTTGGAGACACCTTGCCAGTCCCCACCCACAACTGCATCAGCTACTCACATCTAGTCCCATAGTCTTATTTCTGCTTGTGTGCAATTTATGTTTCTTCCTTTTTCCACTGAAATCTCCATATTTCAGGTCTCCTTGCCTACGGACCTCCAAAATGAACCGTTGCTTCTATTCTCCTTAACACTTCCCTGTTTTCCATTGCACAACCTTTCCAAATCGTTTTTCTAAAACAAAGCTGTCCCTCTGCTCAACTTAAAAACAAAAAAAAAACAAAACAAAAAAACTCTGTTGAAAAGTACTGACTACAGAACCAGCCCCATATCTTATCCATGCTGTGGACTGACTTCAGCCTCATTTCCCACCTTTCTCTACCTTCAGGTACCCTCAGGCCACCATAATTGTCCATTCTTACCAACATCCTGTACTTTCACACCTTTATTACTTACTACACGTGGTTTTCTCTAAGTGGGATGGTTTTCTTCCTTGTTTTGCTCCTGCCATAGTACCACACAGGCTCACCCATTAGCTCAGGTGTCGCTTGTCCCACAAATTTTCCTCTGTCCTCTCCACTGCTGCCAATTTGCTGTTTGGTGCCCCACTCAGAATTACTATCCTTCTCATCTGTCTTCATTTAAAATTTTTAGCTTCTAGCAAAGTCTGCAAGACCCTGCCAGATATAAACAGAAATAAAAGATAGAGTCCCTGCCTTCAAAGACTTGGTAATCTACTTGGGGAGACAGACCTTGAATACATGCTCTATCAATAAAAAGAAATATGACAAGAAGTCCAAGCTAGTTTTAAGGCAACGACCTTGTCATACTCATTTCCATCTTCCACAAAGCCTGCCACTTTGTCCTTTACATAGGAAGCACTAGTATTTATTGAATTAGATAATTCCAAAGAATATGCATTCAATTTGGCTTGTGGGCACAGTTTATCCTGGACGTGAGTCATCTAAATGTGACTTTTTTTCCCTCTTTGGTATTGGGCAACTTCTTTTCCAAGTTCTAATATTTTATGACTTTGTAAACTCATTGGTATTAAAAGATCTTTCTTAACACACCTTAACTGAGCTCTCAATATGTAAGTTGGATTACAAGCAATGGAATGCAAAGAAGCATAGAGTGGTCTTTGGCCTCAAGAAAGTTTCAGTACTTATGGAACTTAGGGATTGATACATGAAAAGCTAAATAGCAGATATAAATACCAAATTCATTTTTTAAGTGGTATGTTCTTTATAGCAAAATGAAAGGTACAGAAAGAATGGAGAAGTCACTCTACGCTGGAATAGTAGAGAACTCTCCAGCAACGAATAATTTACCTGGTCCTAAAAGGATGAATTCTTCCAGTCTTTTCATCCCTTATTTGGAATGATTTTGTCTCCTTGCTGGATTGCTTTATTTTTAAATATGTTTCTTTTAAACCAGTGCAGAGTCACTGGCCCTCAGGTCACTAGCTTCAGTGGTAGTTATGTGCTTCCACTTCTGTTTCTAGGTGCTTCAGCAGATACATGTCATCTTTTGTTTTTTCTGCAGTCACCACTCAGCATCCGTGGCTCCTTGTTTTCCGCAAGGCGCAGCAGCAGAACAAGTCTTTTTAGTTTCAAAGGTCGAGGAAAAGATATTGGATCTGAGACTGAATTTGCCGATGATGAGCACAGCATTTTTGGAGACAATGAGAGCAGGAGGGGCTCCCTGTTCGTGCCCCACAGACCTCGGGAGCGGCGCAGCAGTAACATCAGTCAAGCCAGTAGGTCCCCCCCAATGCTGCCGGTGAACGGGAAGATGCACAGTGCCGTGGACTGCAATGGTGTGGTCTCCCTGGTTGATGGACCCTCAGCCCTCATGCTCCCCAATGGACAGCTTCTGCCAGAGGTGATAATAGATAAGGCAACTTCTGATGACAGCGTAAGGACGTTTTAAATAGCTCAGGCATGGCTCGGCCCTTATTCTTGCATCAGTCAGTCTCTCTGCTGAAGGGACCTTCTCTCTGGTCCTGTGAATGGCTCTGCATTTTGCAATACTTTTTATGTTAAAAACACACCTTTAACTCATTAACTTAATCCTCATACTGTGTGTTGTAGACAGCTAATTCAAAAGATATTTAAAACCCCTCTTTTTAAAAAAGGTACTTATCTATTGATATACTTGAAGATTATAAATCATCCCTTGAGAATACCATTTATAAAAGATATACTTATCAGCACAGAACATGCATTGATAATGCTGATCTTATTGGTTCATAATGGTCCCATATCTGTGAGGAAATTTGGACTACATGTCACCTACTGCAATTTTTTTCAAGTCACTACTTAATATATAACTTATTGCAATGGATCTTATTTAAATTGTTTAATAATACTAATAATAATAGCAAACATGTATTTAGTACTTACAATAGCCCTATGAGGTAATAAATTATCATCCCTGTTTTCCAAATGGGGAAACTGAGGCACAGGGAAATAAAGCAATTTGTGCAAGGTCATCCAGCTAATAAATGGTAGTCCTAAAGCTCAAACAGAGCTTGTGCTCTTAAACACCGCACTTTCTCTCCAATGTATGGTAGGATTCTTTTTTTTTTTTTTTAACATATTTAATTAGTCCTCTTTTAAGATTTTTTTTTTTTCCTTTTTCTCCCCAAAGCCCCCCAGTGCATAGTTGTCTATTCTTCGTTGTGAGTCCTTCTAGTTGTGGCATGTGGGACGCCGCCTCAGCGTGGTTCGATGAGCAGTGCCATGTCCGCGCCCAGGATTCGAACCAATGAAACACTGGGCCGCCTGCAGCGGAGCGCGCGAACTCAACCACTCAGCCACGGGGCCAGCCCCGATAGGCTTCTTAACTTAGAAATGATTTAGAATAACTATGCTTTTTTCCATCCATAAATGAAACTTATCATTTTCAATAAAATACAACAAAACTTGCCAGCCCCAGTGGCCTAGTGGTTAAGTTCAGCACATTCCACTTTGGCAGCCCAGGTTCGGTTCCCAGGAATGGACCTCCACAACTCATCAGTGGCCATGCTGTGGTGGTGGCTCACATACAAAATAGAGGAAGATTGGCAACAGATGTTAGCTCAGGGCTAATCTTCCTGAGCAAAAAACAAAAAACCTCTTTGGTCTGGAGTCTATGAATAAAAACATAATATCCAAAACATATACATTAATATAAACATACACATATAAAACAGAACTCCCATTCCAAGACAACAATTTCAAGAGTTTTGGAGTCATTGAGTGGTTAGAGAAAAAGGTCTGATTAGGCTTGAAAGTCAGGTCTTTCTGGTTTCTGGAGTTTCTAGGTTACCTCTTTAGGCCGTTCACAATGTTACACTGCATTACTGAACATCAGCAAGGGCTTTACCTAACCTAACAAGCTTTGAACTCATGCTACTTATTCACATATTCATATTTGCAGACAATGTAGTATTTCAAGTGAGAATAAAGTTCCATCAAAGCCACAGCCACACACACATTTCAGTGTGAATGAATGAATGCATGTGCTTTTAGGTAACTTTGACCTCTATGCTTGCATGATACAGCTTCAGCCCTTTTGGTGAGGGATTTTTCCTTATCAAATGAGCATGTTAAATTTCTATGGAATCAGATCTTAATTGTGTCTTGCTTTTAAATTATGTGTATTATCTGTAAAATATTATGTAATTTATATCAGATTTGAGATTATTTCATATTTTTAAATGAATCATTTTTATTTAAAACTTTTTTTTACCATAGAAAAATAAGTATCACTATAAATCCTAAAACTAAAAACTACAAAGCTAGAGTAATTAGTGGATACTTTGAGATTCAATAGAAATGCAAAAACATACTAGTGTGGCATAATGTACAGTTTCGATGAAAATAATTGCATGACAAATAATATAACATTAACATCCGAAACATGTCAACATGGAGAAGAATTTGCTTAATCAAAAAATTCTTAATTGACTTGGCGAAAAAGAAATTTCTGCTTCTGGGAAGTCAGTAAATTAGAGGGTGTATCAGAGAAAACATGATTATAGAGAGATCTCTATAAAAAGCCGCCTGTAGATATATGTGTGTATGTGTCTGTGCACAGACACTTACACGTATACATACACACACACATGCACATATTTATGCCCATGTGCCTATGTTTTGATATACACACATATATAACTATATCCAAACAACTATACAACTTTACAACTGTAGGACTATGTATATATGTGTTTGTAAAATGGTGTGTGCATACACATGTCCAGACATACCACATACAAATAGATGGATAGATGATAAATGTAGAGTTGTAGAGTTGTTATGTATATATGTGTGTATGAGTATGTGTGTGTGTATTGTTGGCCTGCACTGAACTGGCATAGCGTTTTAACTTTGAATTCGTTGCCAAGATTTAGAAATAAGACGTTTTCACATAAAAATGAGTGTATCTGGTAAGACTGAGCTCGTATTCCTGCATGGCAGCAACCCTTTAAAGCTGAACAGTGGTCACCTCTCTTAGATGGAGCTTACATTCTCCATTTTGCTGCAGTTCCCATCGATCTTAATTGTCTTCTTCAAACTGAATCATTTATCACTATCTACTCAGAGCAGTTCATGAGATCCCCCTTGGCAGTAAGAAACGATCAGTACAGTTGCCTCCATTAACGCTGTTACCTCAACCAAGAATAATTACAGAAATTTGTCAGAGAATACTGAGGTTCTACCTCTTTACACGCACACAGCTATAACATTTTTTTTGCTGCTTTCACATAGCTTGTTTTGTTTTTCATTTCCTAGATGTTAATTCCTTTAATCTTCATAGCAAGAATATGAGGCAATTACTATGATTATTTTCATTTTACCAATGATGAAACTGAGACAGAGAGGTTAGGTAACTCTGCTGTGATACACAGCCAGTAAGTAGCAGAGCTGTTATTCAAACCCAGCAATCTAGTCTCTACTTTTAATTACTTACTAAAGCTACCTAAGCAAGATTTTATTTTATATCTATAATTTATCAGGATTCTACTCTTGAAGCTTAAATTAATCATCTCTTTGTTTTTAGGGTACAACCAACCAAATACACAAGAAAAGACGTTCCAGTTCTTATCTTCTTTCTGAGGACATGTTGAATGATCCCAATCTCAGACAAAGAGCAATGAGTAGAGCAAGCATATTAACGAACACTGTAGAAGGTGTGTAATAATATTCTCTTTACCATACAGATTGCTAAATAAAATTCAGGTAAATCCTGGTCAGCCTTAAATAGACACATCAAATTCTTAGGAAGAATTCAAAGAATATAAAGTGATTATAAGCAATAGTAAGGATAACCAATGGGTACTAATGGAATCATCCTTATGTGATTAAAAAATGGATAGTTATTTGTAATTAAAGGCAGGCATTGAATGATATGACCTTTCAAATATAAATGGCTTAATGGTAATGAATGAAGAAAGCAAAGTTAACTCAGGCTGAGTGGTTCTCTCACTTTGTATTGTTAGAAACTTTACATAGTGTCTTTGAATTTATCATCTTTCTAATATGCAAGAAAATAATACTTCCAGAAGTCTATAAATTGCTGCCTCTGAGCATTCTATAAAATTGTCAAATGATAACATGTGATGTGACATGTTAAGATTATGATGAAAAGGCATTGGAGAAAGCAGTTTCGAGAGTCTAATGTGAACAGTAGTGATCAGACCCTGAGATACACTCAGAAGAGTGTCAAAGGATGGCAGCTTCTACAGTGTGTTGGCTCCCACCTGCTCTTCCGACATTTGCCCCAGGTCCCATCATGTCCACGGGCTACCACTTCACCACCCCCTAAACAAACGATGGGCCCAGACAAAGTTTTCACCCACCTTCTAAATTTATGGTGAGAAGTAAATGGCTAATGGTATGAAATAGCTATTGCACAAGTCACTCCATAAATTATTTCTAGTCTCTTGGTTCTGGGATTGTTTTCATGTGTGAAATAGCAAGAGCTTTACCTGAATAGAGTTGTCTTATTGTTGTCATGAGATTAAGGACATGGGGGAATGTATGCATGTTGCTGGAAAATATACCTTTCTCCATTAAGAAAACATCTTTCTCTTGTTTATCATCCCGTGTTAGGTACACGTTTCTCTGAGAGAGGCTCAGATCTGCTTTGGGTCATTAATTTCTCTGCCTTTCCCTCCCTTATGCTTTATCTTGTAAAGGAACATATGATATAAGATTTTTATGCATATGCTTGTTTTCATAGAAGCAGTACTGTTAAATTTGCAAAGTCTAAACTGGAAGACTTATTTCAATGTTAAAATGTACTGCTGATTTGTACCTGGTTAGCAATAAAATATACAAATAATTGACCTTATGTTCTCTTGGTCTTTTCCCCCCAGAACTTGAAGAATCCAGGCAAAAATGTCCACCTTGGTGGTACAGATTTGCACACACATTCTTGATCTGGAATTGCTCTCCATATTGGATAAAATTCAAAAAGCTTATCCATTTTATTGTAATGGATCCTTTTGTTGATCTTGCTATTACCATTTGCATAGTTTTAAACACATTGTTTATGGCTATGGAGCACCACCCAATGACTGATGAATTCAAAAATGTGCTCACTGTGGGAAATTTGGTGAGTCCTTTATGGTGTGTTATGGACCCATACTTCTCTTTTTGGTTGTCAAGATCATCATTTCTTTTTCTTTTTTTTGAGTCAGATAGATATGTAGCTAGGTAATTATGTGTATCCAGAATTCATAATATGAATCATTGTACGGAGTCAAGTTTCTGGTGCTATTTTTAAATAATTTTGCTGTAGTGTTGAGTTGTGTAAGTAACAGTACTATTTCCATACAGGGTCACCACCTTGGCAGTTGATAGTGTTTTTTTTCTGCCAGCATGTCTCTTGGGAGCACACTTAAAAAATTTGATGCTTTCTTACCCATTTTATAATTACATTGCAGATTCCTTGTGAGTACATACCCCACATATTTTCAGAAAAACTATGGATGCTTTGTTTTGACATAATAGGTGAAGCGTCTGGGCCTTTGGAGTCCTAAAATCCTGTGTTTGAATCCTGATTCTGCCTCTTAGTGGTTATATGACCTTGGACAGATACTTTAATCTCTATAATCTTTATTTTTCTCATTTATAAAATAATAATACCTCATTTACAAAATAATAATAATTTGTATTTATAATATAATGACAATAATCCTTCATGTATCATATTGTTGGGAGAATTAAACACTTTCTACTTAATTCATTAGCCTGGCATATGGTAAGTACTCAACCTGTTGTTACTGTTATTATCATCATCATCGTGCTTTCAATCAATCAGCAGAAACAAGCCTTAAGAACAAGAACATTGAGAAACCAAAAGGGTTGAACTGGGCACAGAAGACACAAGGGCAGGTGAGAAGGTGATCTGTAGGCTTCATGAAGATATAAGATCTGATTAAGACAATTGATACCAGAGTGATCCCTTAAAAATACAGTGCTGGTCACACTCTAGCTTATTTAACACCTTATGGCAAACAAAAAGTGCTAGTTTCTGACAGTCTGCATGAAACAGGCACAGGCTCTACTTCACAGCCAAAGGGTCCCAGCTTATGACTCTTCATAAATCATGAATAACTCTAGATATCTTTGTGAATGTTTTTTTTTTTTTTAATTAATGTTATGATAGATTACAACCTTGTGAGATTTCAGTTGTACATTTTTGTTAGTCATGTTGTGGGTACACCACTTCCCCCTCCGTACCCTCCCCCCACCCCCCCTTTTCCCTGGTAACCACCGATCAGATCTCCTTCTCAATATACTAATTTCCACCTATGAGTGGAGTCATATAGAGTTCATCTTTCTCTGACTGGCTTATTTCGCTTAACATAATACCCTCGAGGTCCATCCACGTTGTTGTGAATGGGCCAATTTCGTCTTTTTTTATGGCTGAGTAGTATTCCATTGTGTATATATACCACATCTTCTTTATCCAATCATCAGTTTCTGGGCATGTAGGCTGGTTCCACATCTTGGCTATTGTAAATAATGCTGCGATGAACATAGGGGTGCAACGGACTCTTGAGATATCTGATATCAGGTTCTTAGGATAGATACCCAGTAATGGGATGGCTGGGTCATAGGGTATTTCTATTTTTAACTTTTTGAGAAATCTCCATACTGTTTTCCATAGTGGCTGTACCAGTTTGCATTCTCACCAACAGTGTATGAGGGTTCCTCTTTCTCCACAACCTCTCCAACATTTGTCGTTCTTGGTTTTGGATGTTTTTGCCAATCTAACGGGGGTAAGGTGATATCTTAGTGTAGTTTTGATTTGCATTTCCCTGATGATTAGCGATGATGAACATCTTTTCATGTGTCTATTGGCCATATTCATATCTTCTTTTGAGAAATGTCTGTTCATGTCCTCTGCCCATTTTTTGATCGGGTTGTTTGTTTTTTTGCTGTTAAGCAGTGTGAGTTCTTTGTATATTATGGAGATTAACCCTTTGTCAGATAAGTGGCTTGTAAATATTTTTTCCCAATTAGTGAGCTGTTTTTTTGTTTCAATCCTGTTTTCCCTTGCCTTGAAGAAGCTCTTTAGTCTGATGAAGTCCCATTTGTTTATTCTTTCTATTGTTTCCCTCAACTGAGGAGTTACAGTGTCCGAAAAGATTCTTTTGAAACTGATGTCAAAGAGTGTACTGCCTATATTCTCTTCCAAAAGACTTATTGTCTCAGGCCTAATCTTTAGGTCTTTGATCCATTTTGAGTTTATTTTGGTGTGTGGTGAAAAAGAATGGTCAATTTTCAATCTTTTGCATGTGGCTGTCCAGTTTTCCCAGCACCATTTGTTGAAGAGACTTTCTTTTCTCCATTGTAGGCCCTCTGCTCCTTTGTCGAAGATTAGCTGTCCATAGATGTGTGGTTTTATCTCTGGGCTTTCAATTCTGTTCCATTGATCTGTGGACCTGTTTTTGTACCAGTACCATGCTGTTTTGATCACTGTAGCTTTGTAGTATGTTTTGAAATCGGGGATTGTGATTCCGCCGGCTTTGTTGTTCTTGCTCAGGATTGCTTTAGCAATTCGCGGTCTTTTGTTCCCCCATATGAATTTTAGGATTGTTTGTTCAATTTCTTTGTGAAGAATGTTCTTGGGATTCTGATTGGGATAGCATTGAATCTGTATATTGCTTTAGGTAGTATGGACATTTTAACTATGTTTATTCTTCCGATCCATGTGCAAGGAATGTTTTTCCATCTCTTTATGTCATCGCCTATTTCTTTCAAGAAAGTCTTGTAGTTTTCATTGTATAGATCCTTCACTTCCTTGGTTAAGTTTATCCCAAGGTATTTTATTCTTTTCGTTGCGATTGTGAATGGGATAGAGTTCTTGAGTTCTTTTTCTGTTAGTTTATTGTTAGTGTATAGAAATGCTACTGATTTATGCACGTTAATTTTATACCCTGCTACTTTGCTGTAGTTGTTGATTATTTCTAATAGTTTTTCTGTGGATTCTTTGGGGTTTTCTATGTATAAGATCATGTCGTCTGCAAACAACGAGAGTTTTACTTCTTCATTACCTATTTGGATTCCTTTTATTTCTTTTTCCTGCCGAATTTCTCTGGCCAGCACCTCCAGTACTATGTTGAATAGGAGTGGTGAAAGTGGGCACCCTTGTCTTGTTCCTGTCCTCAGAGGGATGGCTTTCAGCTTTTGTCCATTGAGTATGATGTTGGCTGTGGGTCTATCATATATGGCCTTTATTATGTTGAGGTACTTTCCTTCTATACCCATTTTACTGAGGGTTTTTATCATAAATGGGTGTTGGATCTTGTCGAATGCTTTCTCTGCATCTATTGAGATGATCATGTGGTTTTTGTTTTTCATTTTGTTGATGTAGTGTATCACGTTGATTGACTTGCGGATGTTGAACCATCCCTGTGTCCCTGGTATAAATCCCACTTGATCATGGTGTATAATCTTTTTGATGTATTGCTGTAATCGGTTTGCCAAAATTTTGTTGAGGATTTTTGCATCTATGTTCATCAGTGATATCGGCCTGTAGTTCTCCTTCTTTGTGTTGTCCTTGTCAGGTTTGGGGATCAGAGTGATGTTGGCTTCATAGAATGTGTTAGGGAGTTCTCCATCTTTCTCAATTTTCTGGAACAGTTTGAGGAGAATAGGTATTAAGTCTTCTTTGAATGTTTGGTAGAATTCTCCAGAGAAGCCGTCTGGTCCTGGACTCTTGTTTTTGGGGAGGTTTTTGATTACCGTTTCTATTTCCTTACTTGTGATTGGTCTATTCAGATTCTCCATTTCTTCCTGATTCAGTTTGGGGAGATTGTAGGAGTCTAGGAATTTGTCCATTTCTTCCAGGTTGTTCAATTTGTTGGCATATAGTTTTTCATAGTATTCTCTTATGATCTCTTGTATTTCATTGGTATCTGTTGTGATTTCTCCTCTGTCATTCCTGATTTTATTAATTTGCGATTTCTCTCTTCTTTTCTTGGTGAGTCTGGCTAGGGGTTTGTCAATTTTGTTAATTCTTTCGAAGAACCAACTCTTTGTTTCATTGATCCTTTCTATTGTCTTTTTTGTTTCAATATCGTTTATTTCTGCTCTTATTTTTATTATTTCCCTCCTTCTACTGACTCTGGGCTTTGTTTGTTCTTCTTTTTCTAGTTCTGTTAGGTGTCGTTTGAGGTTGCTTACGTGAGCTTTTTCTTGTTTAGTGAGGTGAGCCTGTATTGTGATGAATTTCCCTCTTAGGACTGCTTTTGCTGCATCCCAAATGATTTGGTATGTCGTGTTCTCATTTTCATTTGTCTCCAGATAATATTTGATTTCTTCTTTAATTTCTTCAATTATCCATTGTTTGTTGAGAAGCGTGTTGTTTAGTCTTCACATTTTTGCACCTTTCTCTGCTTTTTTCTTGTAGTTGATTTCTAGTTTAATAGCGTTATGATCAGAAAAGATGCTTGATATTATTTCAGCTCTCTTCTATTTATTGATGTTTGCTTTGGTTCCCAAAATATGGTCAATCCTTGAGAATGTTCCATGTGCACTTGAGAAGAATGTGTAACCTGCTGTTTTTGGATGAAGTGTTCTATATATATCTATTAAGTCCATCTGGTCTAATTTTTCATTTAATTCTATTATTTCCTTGTTGATTTTCTGTCTGGATGTTCTGTCCATTGGTTTTAATGGTGTGTTGAGGTCCCCTACTATTATTGTATTGTTGTTGATGTCTTCTTTTAGTTCTATTAAGAGTTGCTTTACAAATTTTGGTGCTCCTGTGTTGGGTGCGTATATATTTATAAGTGTTATGTCTTCTTGGTGGAGAGTCCCTTTTATCATTATATACTGTCCCTCTTTATCTTTCTTTATCTGTTTTGCTTTGAAATCTACCTTGTCTGATATTAGTATAGCGACACCTGCTTTCTTTTGTTCATTATTAGCTTGGAGTATTGTTCTCCATCCCTTCACTCTGAGTCTGTGTTTGTCTTTGGGGCTGAGGTGTGTTTCCTGGAGGCAGCATATTGTTGGATCTTGTTCTTTGATCCATCCTGCCACTCTGTGTCTTTTGATTGGGGAGTTCAATCCATTTACATTTAGAGTGATTATTGAGATGTGGGGGCCTACCACTACCATTTTGTGTCTTGTTTTCCAGTTTTCTTCAGTTTCCTTTGTTTCTCGTCCCATGGTTTAATCTGTTCTGATGTAGAGCTGCTACTCTCTGTTGTTGTCCTTCTACTTATCTCCTCTGCTCTTGGTTTTGTAGCCCCTTTCCTTTTTTGGATTTTTCAGGAATGAGGGTTTTCCTGAGGATTTCCTGAAGAGGAGGTTTTGTGGCAATGAACTCCCTTAATTTTTGTTTATCTGGGAAAGTTTTTATTTCTCCATCGTATTTGAAGGATATTTTCGCTGGGTAGAGAATTCTCGGCTGTAGATTTTTGTCCTTCAGATTTTTGAATATATCATTCCACTCTCTTCTAGCCTGTAAAGTTTCTGCTGAGAAATCTGCTGATAGCCTGATGGGGGTTCCTTTGTAGGTTAGTTTCTTTTGCCTGGCTGTCCTTAATATTTTCTCCTTGTCGTTGACTTTTGCTAGCTTCACTACTATATGCCGTGGAGTTGGTCTTCTTGCATTGATAAAGTTTGGAGATCTATTGGCTTCTGTCACCTGAAGATCCATCTCCCTCACCAGATTTGGGAAGTTCTCAGCCATTATTTCTTTGAATAGGTTTTCTGCCCCTTTCTCCTTCTCTTCTCCCTCTGGTGTACCTATAATCCTTACGTTGCATCTCCTAATTGTGTCTGATAATTCTCGGAGAGTTTCTTCATTTCTTTTAAGTCTTGCTTCTCTCTCCTCCTCTGCCTGCAACAATTCTATATTGCCATCTTCCAAATTGCTAATTCTTTCCTCCATATTATCGGCCCTACTGTTCAGAGCATCTAGATTTTTCTTAATCTCCTCTATTGTGTTCTTCATTTCCAATATTTCTGTTTGGTTCTTCTTTATCGTATCAAACTCTTTTGTGACATAGCTCCTGAACTCGTTGAGTTGACGGTCAGAATTCTCTCTTAACTCATTGAGAATCTTAATGATGGCTGTTTTGAAGTCATCATCATTTAGGTTATATATCTCATTTTCTTTGGGATTGTTTTCTGTGTATTTGTTACTTTCTTTCTGTTCTGGAGATTTAATGTATTTTTTCATATTGCTTGATGTTGTTGATTTGTGCCTCCGCATGGAGATAGAGTTTAGTTGCTCCTTTCACTTGTTTCAGCTGCTGCGGTGGGGGGAGCAGCTGTTTATACTTCACCAACCAGGAACCCTGTCCGTAGTTGCTAACTGGGCCTGGGCCCCTCTTAGTAGCCACAGTGGCCCTTTGGATTCCCTCCTCTGCCGTGGGGGCCGTCGCAGGGGGGCTTCAGGCTGCAGGTGCCTACTGTTGCAGCCCACCTAGATGTGCTCTCTCCTTGGGGTCTGCAACGGTGTTATGGGCTTTTCCAGCGGCCAGGGGTGGGATCACTTATATTTGTCGCTCCGTTGCTCTCGGCATCCACCGAATCTCACTTGTCCTCTATGGGTCACAGGAGAGCTATTGGCATCTTCTACAGTCTGTGGTTAGTACACCTAGCTATGCTGCTTTTGCCCTGGGGTCTTCCAGCCTTGTGGCTGGCGGCTGGGTGCCTTCTACTGGTGCTGTGCAGAGGCTTTCCCTAAGGGTTCTGTGAGCCTGTAGGGTTTCCCCCTAGGCTACTAAGCTGGGTCTCTGGAACTCTCTCCAGCCCCAGTCCTCTCCGAGATCTCCGGCAATCCCTAGTCCCACGGGGCGGGCAACGGCAGCTGGGGGTCGCCCCGCCCTCTGGGCTTCTCTCCGGGCCTCTCCCGGGAGCCCTGAATGCTGGGCGTAGCCCCTCTGCTAATGGCAGACAGAGAGTTTTGTCTGCTGCCTGGCGGAACTCCGGCGCTTCCCCTCCGGGTCGCAGAACCGGCCTTTGAAAGTTCCCCCAGCCCCGGTCCTCTCCGAGATCTCTGGCAATCCCTAGCCCCACGGGGCGGGCAATGGCAGCTGGGGGTCGCCCCGCCCTCTGGGATTCTCTCCGGGCCTCTCCCGGAGCCGTGAATGCTCGTCGTGGCCCCTCTGCTAACGGCAGACAGAGAGTTTTGTCTGCTGTCCGGGCGGAGCTCCGGCGCTTCCCCTCCGGGTCGCAGAACCGGCCTTTGAAAGTTCCCCCAGCCCCGGTCCTCTCCGAGATCTCCGGCAATCCCTAGTCCCACGGGGCAGGCAACGGCAGCTGGGAGACCTCCGTACCCTCCGTGACTCTCTCTGGGACCCTCCGGGCGCCCCGAGCACCAGGCTGGGTCTCCCCGCCAATGGCGGGGATAGACTCTCCCCGCGGGCTCAGGTGTGCAACTCCAAAGTTTCCCTCTGTGTTTAGGAGTAATTGCGGGGGGTTTAGGTAGGGTTCTGGTCACCTGTTTCCACCATCGCTCCTCTGTTGTGTTCTCGCTCCTGCCCTAGATGTGTGTGGATCCTCTGGGGGCGTCCGTTGGAAGAAAGCCGCTTGCGGGTACTAGGCTGCCCATCGGGGTCGGAGAGTTTTCACCTATTTCCACATCCTCCCAGAGGAAAGTCCGTCCGCCTTCCGATGTATAGTCGCGTGGGTGTCTCAGACGTCCTGAGATGCTGTCTGGATATCCTTTGTCAAGCGATAAGTGTCCAAATAATTGTAGACTCGAAGGGCGAGAGACAAAGAGGACTACTCACGGCGCCATCTTGGATCTTCTTCTTTGTGAATTTTTATATCAGATAATTTCACTTTTGCATTGGTCCTAAACCGATGTATCTTTGAAGTCAAAGAGTTTGTTTCTGTATCGATCTTCTCTCCCAAACTGCTTACAAATATTCCTCGTCAGGATATTTGTACCTTATGTGCTCTCTGAGTTAGCATTCTTCTTCCCTTCTACTCCTCTGGAAAAAGACAGGACCATCTAGGTTCTAATTATTGGTGGAGGTCCAGATCATGAAAATCAGTAGCTTCTCACTGAGTTGACTGCATCACTGCAAATCTAAAAACAATTCACTGTGTTTCTTATCTATTACCACAATCCCAAGTCTGGGTGTTCCCTGATGGTCTTCTTGATGCTGCATTCTTATAAAATTGACTCACAGAGTTATAGATCTAACCATTTCCCTTTGAACCTTCTTTGGTCAGTTTCTTTGAGTCAAATCATCCCTGAATGATTCATAAACAAATCTTTCACTGTTGCCTTTTTAAGTGAGTCTTTTGATACCAGTGTCATGAATTAATGATGTTTTGTGATGCACTTTTGTGTCAAAGCTTTGGAAGTCTTACTTTAGCTTCCACTGTATCAATTAAATACTTTTTCCTCTTCTACCGATAAATCTTTAAAGAGTGAGTCAACATGTTCTTTATTACTCTGAGTAGTCAGACCAGAAAAAAAGACTGACTCAAAATTTCAGTATCAACCTGTTTCCTTTCATTTTCTTCCAGAATAACTTGACCCACATAAATTTTTTGCAAAGAGTGACTGTGTTAATTTGCCAAAAGTTTAGTTATCTGAAATTTTAATGTGCTCTACTAAGATGATATGATGAGAGCTGACAGGAGAGGTAGAGGTTTTTAACCCTTGAATGCTTGTATTAGAGCTATAGGAATAGTGATACCTAGTTTATAGAGTTAAATGAGATAATAATAGACATTTGTAAAGTATCTTGCACATTGTCTGAAGCACCGTAAATGCTAAACAAATAGTCATTGTCATCATTATGTTGATTATGTACCTTCTAATAATACCAGAAAAACATTGTATTTTTCATCCAGGTCTTTACTGGGATCTTTGCAGCTGAAATGGTTTTAAAACTAATTGCCATGGATCCATATGAGTATTTCCAAGTAGGATGGAATATTTTTGACAGCCTTATTGTGACTTTAAGTTTAGTGGAACTTTTTCTAGCAGATGTGGAAGGATTGTCAGTTTTGCGATCATTCAGACTGGTAAATATAGACCAATTTTACTGTTATGTTCTACACATAAAGGAGTGTTTCTTTGGTTTTGTATTATTGTTTAAAACTTTTGGAGGTTTGAATCAAAAGACAAGATTAGGGTTTGATGTCTAGTAAAATAAAATTCATTCAGTAAAAACTGGCCTTAAAGAGCTCAAAACCACGTGAATATTTTAATTTTAAGGTTGAAGACATATTCAGTTGTATATGCTAGTATAATAGTAAGGCAATAATTTATTTCACAGTAAGAAGCTTATGGTTTACAGAGTTTCAACCCTTATAATATGTTCATTACTTTGTGGATTCGATAAATCAAATCATTGTCCTTAAAACAATTGTTGTCTGATATCAAAAATATTTAAAATATTAAAGACTTTTTAATGCATTTTTCTCTAAGATGTTGGGCTTTATCCTTATGTCAGCATAAAAGATTTTTTAACATATCAGAAAATAGAATTAAGGTACATTATCAATTCTAAGGGAAACAATATCTGATACCATGATAAGAGGCTTTTATGGCAATCCTGAACTAAAATTACACAGTTCTTTCAAAATGTTTGTGATAATTGTATTGTGGCAAGTATAACAAAATGATTGGAATATTAAGAATAGAGGAAAATAAAAAATAGAATTAATCTATGTTAGCTAGGTAGTAACAAAAGTATTTTAGAAGTTAAAATTTGGAAGAAAACTCAAGATTGGAAACATCAAGAACTTTTTCATAATAATTAATATTAAGCTCTATGTTTACTTTTAGCTCCGTGTTTTCAAGTTGGCAAAATCTTGGCCAACACTGAACATGCTGATAAAGATCATTGGTAACTCAGTGGGGGCTCTGGGTAACCTCACCTTGGTGTTGGCCATCATCGTCTTCATCTTTGCCGTGGTCGGCATGCAGCTGTTTGGTAAGAGCTACAAAGAATGTGTCTGCAAAATCAATGAAGACTGTGAGCTCCCGCGCTGGCACATGAATGACTTCTTTCACTCCTTCCTGATTGTGTTCCGCGTGCTCTGTGGAGAGTGGATAGAGACCATGTGGGACTGTATGGAGGTCGCTGGTCAAGCCATGTGCCTTATTGTTTACATGATGGTCATGGTGATTGGAAACCTAGTGGTATGTAATCAGATAGTCACATATTTAACCTTCTCTGTAGCAAATTGTCATCTGATGATACAATCAGTTATTTTTATAATTTTAGGATTAATTAGATCTAAACCTATTAATTGTAGTAGAATATTGATCATTTTAATACAGGGAAGAACAGAAAAGAAAATGAAATGTTGTCTTAATTTCACTGCCAGATAACCATATTTATATTTTTCATAATAACCCCCAATTTATTTTAATGCAAAGTTTTGTACTTTATTCTCTTATTTTGATAATGTTGTCATATGAATTGTCTGTGGTTTTCATGCCTCTTAAAGTCTATTTAAATATGAAGTTATGTTAATAGAATATGATTAAAGTAACAGTAACAAAAATGAAGTTATAATGGAACGAGGCAAATGAAAGGACTGGTCTCACTTCATTACAGTCACATATAAGACTAGCATCTGTAGCAAGGAGCTGCAAACTATGGCCATGGGCCACATCCAACACACTGCCTGTTTCTGTATGGCCCGGCAAACTATGAAAGGTTTTTACATTTTTAAATGGTTAAAAAAATCAAAAGAAAAATAACATTTCATGGCACATGAAAATTATAAGAAATTCAAATTTAAGTTTCCATAAGCAAAATTTTATTGGAACACAAACATGCTCATTCATTTACATATTGTCTGTGGCTGTTTTACTCTACAATGGCAGAGTTGAGTAGTTGCCATAGAGACTCTATGTCCTACAAAGCCTGAAATATTTATTATCTGGCCCTTTACAGAAATAGTTTGCCAACCACTGCTGTATGGCATCTCTTTTACAAGTCATCTTTTTTCTTCTCCATTAGTGTTTTCTTGGCTTGTACTCCTTCTATATTTGTTTCTTTCTTCCTTATACCTACATATTGGTGAAAACTTTCAAGCTTACAAGCAGGAGAAAACTGGGATAAGATGCTCTTCCATGAGCCACTCACCTTAATTTTCAAAGCCACCATGTTGGCTTAGTATAGTTGATCAGCTTGGCACCAGACTCTTCACCAGGTATCCCAGGAGGTAGGGTATGGTAACAGCCATATGGTTAGTACCTTCACTTCCCACTGGCTTTGAAACAAGTTGCTAAATTTTGTTGTCCATGCAACCTCTGTGTCAAATGTGATTCAGAGCCTAGGGCAGAAAGTTGCATTCATCAAGTCACATACTAAATGTCACTGGACCAGACATACACAGAGTAAACTATGCAGTGCAAATTCTAGACCCTTACTTCACAAAAATATAGACATCATGAGTTAGCATTCTGTAATTCTTGTTCATCCTCAATTTGTAGTAAATTTCCTAGTTTTATATAGGCTTATAAACTCCTTCCAATGAAATGCACATTCTCTGTTTGGTTCTCCTTCTGAGTTGAGTAGTTTTTCTGTGAGAGGCAATGCATTTAGGTATTATAAGGTGATGAAAATGTGTCTATGACATAATCCCTGTCTTCAAGGTGCTTACAGTCTCTTAGGACAGAGAAAAGTGGTACACAAAATTATCAGAGGAGAAGAAGTGGTAAGTGCTAGCAGTGAGGTAAAAATAAAATGCTCATGTCACTTGGATGAGGTGAGAAATTCTAAATAATGACTCGAGGAAGGCTTTTGAAGTGGGCCTTTGAAGAATATATAATATTTAAGCATGAACACAGGTGCGAGAGTAATGGTTTACTTTGAAACGCAATATAAATTTATAGTTAGAAATAGATGGGATATATCGGTGAGTATATCCCAATTCCATATGGAATTGGTAATGACTGACTCATAGTGATTGACATTAACTATTTGCTAGTGATAATGAAAGATAACAGAAGTATAATTCACAAAGTTGATAACCAACTTTTGGTTAAGGAATTACCAATGATGTAGAATTAGGATCTGAAAGGAAAGAAACAAAAAATTAGGTTTCTGATATAATTCTCTACATATTAGAGTTATAAGCTAAACAGAGCAATCACTTTTTTGTTTCCTCATTTATTCCTTATGTCATTTTATTACCAATTAACTAAAATGGTTTAAAACCGTAAGTTTTAGAGGATAGTTCAGTGAAATAGAAGATTTTAGTAAATTCTTGTCTACAACAGGAAACTGGTGAAGAATGTTAATCAGAATGACTTTGAATTGAATATACATCTTGTTAATATTACTTTCCCTGTCTCACATGATCCTGGATATGTGATACAGAATGGACTTCATCTTCATTTGTGATATCCTGTATTTATGATAAAATATTAGAGTCTTATGATTTTTTCTGGAATGAAAGTTACTGTAGTACCTCTTCTTAATGAAGAGGTGATACGACAGAAGTATATTATTGAATATGTGCAATCTAAAAAAGCTAAACTCACAGAAACAAAGAGAAGAATGATGGTTACCAGGGGCTGAGGGGTGGAGAGAGACATTGGTCAAAGGGTACAAACTTCCAGTTATAAGACAAATAAATTCTGGGGATCTAATATACAGCATGGTGACTCTCGTTAACACTGCTGTATTATATACTTGAAAGTTGCTATGAGAGTAGATCTTAAATGTTCTCGGCACAAAAAAGTAATGGTAATTATGTGATGTGATAAAGGTGTTAACTAACTCTATGGTGGCATCCATCCTGTGATGTATAAGTGTATCAAAGCAACACATTCTTGTTCTACTTGTTTCTCACAGGTAACAAATATTAATTATTGGTTAATGTTAGGAGGTCTTTTTAGGCCCCTAAAAGGAAATTTTACCAAGGGACTTTGTTGCAGAAATAAAGATGGGCATGACATAATGATAATGGTAAGGGAGCATTCTCTTTGCTCCCCATGCTAGTCCTTCATGTATGGGTGACCTCAGCTCCTAGAGTTCCCAGGAGCTAGGATATGGAGGAGCTGATAAGGAGTCTAGCCTTTCCTCTACCCATCACATGTTCTCATCTATTTGTGAAGTGCAGAGATCTTCATCGCTGGTTTGGATTTAGGTCTGTATTTCAGAAAAGCGTGCTTATTTTCCTTTTTTCTTTCCTGTCTCCCATTTCTCCACACCCCATCCCCACCCTGATATAGGTTCTGAACCTATTTCTGGCTTTATTATTGAGCTCATTTAGTTCAGACAATCTTACAGCAATTGAAGAAGACACTGATACAAACAACCTCCAGATTGCAGTGACCAGAATTAAGAAGGGAATAAATTATGTGAAACAAACCTTACGTGAATTTATTCTAAAAACATTTTCCAAAAAGCCAAAGATTTCTAAAGAGATAAGACGAGCAGATCTAAATAGTAAGAAGGAAAACTATATCTCTAATCGCACACTTGCTGAAATGAGCAAAGATCACAACTTCCACAAGGACAAAGATAAAACCGGTGGTTTTAGAAGCAGCGTGGACAAATACTTGATGGAAGAAAGTGATTGTCAATCATTTATTCATAATCCCAGCCTCACGGTGACAGTGCCAATTGCACCTGGGGAATCTGATTTGGAAAATATGAATACCGAGGAACTTAGCAGTGATTCAGAGAGTGAATACAGCAAAGGGGTAAGATTGTTTTATGCACATTGTGTTTCATATTATTAATTAGTATGAAATGAATCAAAATTTCACATTTTTGCTGTCGTAACTTCTTTCTAATATTGCATTCTGATGGGTAACTTTTTGTGTGTGAGTTTACACATCAGATTCCTGAAGCTTCATCTGGTAAGGTTTTACTTACTCGTTCTTGATAATTGATTTAATCCTTCTTAGCTGTAGTTGAAAGCACTGGGTGTGAGTCTTCCTTTCCTTCATCCCGTTTATCAGTTGTAAAGTCACATACAGTCTCCTCCCACAGTGTCTGTTGAATCACCGCTCCTCTTTGTCACCTTTGCCTTCATACTCACTACTTGTTGCCCAAATCATTCCAAGTGGAGTCCCAACTGGCGTCTCTGCCTCCATTTTCCGTCTACTCTAGTCCACTTATTTAATTAATTTTACTCAGGTTCAATCCTAATCAAGTCACTCTTTTGAATTATCCTTGGTCCCCAAAGTCTCCCAAGTGACAGACTGTAGATAAAGCCTTCACACTATGGCCCCAACCAGCTTTGACCAGCTGTATCGCCCAGCGCTCACCCGGAGCTCCTACACCAAGCCAAGCCAACTTCCTTCTGAGCCACAAACACTCATTACCTGCATGACTTTGCTTGGGATTTCCTTCTTCATTCAAAATCCCATACTCATCCTTAAAGACATAGCTGTCAGCCTCCTCATGTGTGAAATTGTTAGTCCTTACATCATAGGGTTGGGTGAAGGTTAAGTGAATTACAGACGTGCAATGCTTACAACAGTACTCAGAGTGCTGAAAAGTAGTAGAGCTATGGCATCCTTCCTAATCTCTTTCCAAACAGATATGATCTCTCCTCATTTTGAACCCCACACAACTTTATGCCTCTTCTTGGATTTATTATGTAGTCTTGTATTTTAAATTTTTTGAGAAATTATTATATGTATCAGAGTATTATAAACTCATTGAGAGCAGGAACCTTTTATTAAAACTTTTTTGTGTTCTCCTCCCCCATACCTGGTTGCATATATTCAAAGTATGTATTGAACTGTATTTTTATTAATGTGGAGTATAATAACCATATGTGAGTTATATGACAAATCATTTTTATGACATCTCTATTTTTCTATTCTTTAGGTCATATTTGACAGGTATTTATCAAACACCTTCTATATGCTTAACTCTATATTAAGATCTGCTCTCCATGAATTTATAGTGGACTTTGGAATAAAGATACACAGACGTTTGTGTGTGTGTGTGTGTGTGTGTGTGTGTGTACTGACCGTATAAGTGGTACTAGGCACTTATTAAAGGCTCAATACTTATTGAGTGAATAGATGGTCAAATAAATTATGAATATATATTTCTAAGTAGCCAAAGAAATTCTTTCCAAGATGATATGTAAGGAATTAAATGTTTGATTTTTTATTTTGAAAACCTTTACATGGAAGAAGTAATATCTCCCAAATTCGCAAGCTGTGGTTGTTTTAGCTTGGATGTAGGAAATTTGATTCCATCTCCATTTTCAGGAGCAGTAATCAGGGTCTTGTTTCATGTGGAAAGGCAAACTAACTCAATTACCCATTTTTCTGCCAATGAAGATTAGAATTATAAACCCTAATTGCCTGGCAAACTTTCTGAATAAGCTTGGGATTCTAGGTATTAAGGCCCTTGTAGTTTGGCAGAGTTTACCAAACACCACTTGTCTTAATATTTGGGAGGATCCTTTCTTATCTGGTTATTTTTCCTTTGCTCAAAGCCTGTAGCTAAACTTTACGTGGATCTCCTTAGTTGCTAGCAAAATTCTTATTCTGAGTATGTTGAATTATAACATTTTAAAAGGAATCTTATGGATCTGCCCATTTAACACCTCATTTTCTATCTGAGAAAGCCAGCTCAGTAAGAGGAAGAGGTGTTGTCCACAGTTGTAAATCTAGTTCAAGGCAGAGCCATGACAAGAGTCCCAGTCTTGTGATTCATACGTCAGTCCTATTTCCACCTCCCTTCCCCTGTCTTTGTCCATTTCAGGGATAAGCCCACATTCCTATTGGAGATAATACCCAGTTTGTCTCCCCTGGAGTCTGAGTCATGCTTCTGAAGAGTTTATGGACCCTGTGGCGTCCAGAGGAGGTTTGTGACGTCACAGTGGCCAGCTGTCTTTTATAATTACTGATTTCGTTTGTAGACTGGTTACTGAAATAGCCATTTTAACCATCCATAAAGTTACTCCTCTACCTATCCCATAAACTCTTCCTAAAATGCATGAAATTTAGTGCCTTTAAACTGTGTTATATAAAGACCATTTGATGGTAACATTCTAATAGTCTTGTTATCATCAAGGTTTTTTTTTAATGACATTATAGTCATAACTACATGAGAAAAAACATACTTTTTTCTATTTCCTATCTGTAGTTTACATGGTATAATATACAGGAGCTTGGGGCTACCTCATAGGTTATAATACAGAGTACATAAACTAATCTCTTTAAATCATTTAGCACAGTATCTGAGTTGGTAAGCCCCTCCAAAATTAGCTATTATGTTTATGATTGAATTCATCATCATTTTCATTTAAATGTTCAGACTTTTTAAAATTATGGGCTTTGAAAATTTGCCCTTCTTCGTAAGAAATTTTCCATGACCTATCTCAAAGAGTATCATCTTGGATACATTCAAACCTACTTGACTATCTACTGGACTTGAGAAATAATGAGAGTTCAAGATCTGTAGGAAATTTGGTAGGTAACTTAGAGATAATATTAAGCTGTCACCAACTCTATGTCTGGAGTCTTTCTTTCTAGCTACTGGAGATGTAAATGTTCCTAGGTATGACTTATTTTTGGTTTGTTTTTCAATTGGGACCACTGAAAAAATGCAGATTTTACTTATCTAAAGTGTTTCTATGATCCTTCCAGGCTAACCTCCCTGCTCTAATTCCCCTAATCTTCAGCTCCCACACAAGTTCCCAGATTTTTCAACTCCTTATTCCCCCCTTGGTAACTTTCTTATGTTTTCATGCCTGGGATATCTTTAAAATAGTGGTTGCATGTTCTTGATGAACCTTGCTCGAAGAGGCAGATCTTGGTTACCCAATGGAAAGGAATGCCTGGTTCAATACATTTAGGTTATTTACGTCTTATGCACTACCCTGGGGTATGGTTAAGAATAAAGCCTCTGAAGACAGAATATTTGTCTTAAATCCTAGCTTTGATTTTTACTAACTCTATGATCTTGAGCAATTTACAAAACCCTTTTTTTTTTCAGTTTCCTAACAATTCCAAAATAGAATTGTAATTAAGATTAAATGATTTAGGTAAATAATTAGACAAATGCCTGTGGGAAAGTAAGTGCCCAATTAACAGTTATTGTGGGTATGGAATTGAGTTGTCATGTACACACTGTAGCCATTTGCTACAGGTTAAATTTAAGAGAGGCAGCGTGATGTAGATCAGTGGTTCACAATTTTAGTGTGTAAAGACACACTTAGGGAGCTTGTTACAAATGCTTGTTCTGGGCCATATCCTCTGAATTCTCTCTGCCTAAATCTGAATGTAACCTCAGAGTCCTTATTGGCAGTGTTCCCAGTGTCCACTGTGATGGATTGAGTTCGCATGGGAAATGAAGCTAAATTCATCCCAACTTGTTTTGATCCAGGTTTCTGAGATATTATTTATTCAGGAACTGGGGATATTTCTCCCTTTTGCCTACTTGAGAATCTGCATTTTGAACAGGACAAAAGAACATCTTTGACCTATGACACCTCTCTCCCTTGCCTCCTCCCCATCCAAAAAAAACCCCTCTCTTTTATGGCCTACCATCCTATTTTCCATTATATTTTATGGAAATGTTTTTGTCCTCTTCTAGTATCAGCTCTCAGATAGACAGCTTTCCCTGTCTTGATAGGCTGTTAAATATACACTCCAGAGTGAAATCAAAATATTGTATAATAAACACCTTACCAGAAAATGACCAGAAATGAGTTCAAATAAAGTGTTGAATAAAATATCATAAACAGTTCTGAGAAAATAATTGTCAATAGAACATCAGCATTTCTCTGAAGACAGAGCCTGTCTCGGAGCCAAGAAAGACATGCTGTAATCTCAAGTGGACCCATAAGAATAAGACTCCTGTCACTGCTTCTCAGAACACAGACACAGAACTGATGGCGGCTCTCAGAATCAGCTTCCTCCTGGAGCGCAACACAGCTCTAAGCACACAGAAAACATTAACAACACACTGTGCAGATTTTGACCATTAGCAAGGAAGCCCTTTATTATTATGAGCCTCAAACGAAGCATGCAATGCACCCATTCATTCAATAAATATTTATTGAGATCTACTGTGCTTCAGGCACTGTGCTAACGGTTGCTTAGGGAAAAAAAAAATTGCTTCACCCAGCTGCAATAATTTAATGTGATTGGCATCCAGCTTAACTAAATTCTTAAGAAGTGTGGTTTTTTGTTCAGTCATGCCAAGTTTCAAAATTGAGGGCTCTAGAAAACTAAATTCATAATTAATTTTTAAAACTAGAGAGCTCTTTCTTAGCGAGTTATAAAGACGTTCCGTTTGTTTTCAGTTGTTACAGATTACTTCCTTCTCTAAAGATGAAAAGATAGACATAGAGCCATTTCACAGAATTGTAACATTCATTTTGGAAGTGTATGCAAATTTCAGAGAAAAACATTAAATTTATCCAGTTTATTTTTCCAAATATTTAAAACCATAACAGCTTCATATGATTTTAAAGTAGTATAAACTCTTAGAGTTTTCAGAAAAGCTCCTTTCCTCGCTGTGAGTCTAATATCCCAAATCCTCTTTACTGCTCTTTTGACAAATGTATCTACTTATCAAGCCTGGCTTAAGTGAATTTGCTCATCCTGGGTACTCAGCAGAGGGGAAAACATGCTGTGTAAAAATTTCCTCACGGAAAGATCCTCCATTTATTCCTCTTCAAGCCAAATGCAAATACTTAGCTTTACCTAATACTTCTTTAGTGTTTTGAAATGTTGTATCAAAGTTGTGATGGAGCTAGCTGAGGTCCTTGGAGAAAGGAAATCAATGAAACCTTCAAATTTTACGTAATCAAACTTCCCACCCTCAAGAGATTGTCCTTTAAAACACTGCAAACACATTTATGCAAAACTTCCTGTTCCTTGAGGAAGCAAGGGCCATATAAAGCCCTCACTTTGATCATTGTGGGAGGAAAAATTGCAAAGAAATACGTCTGAGTACATGTTTTATAAATCATCACTATTCATTTTTTTAACTCAGATTTATTGAGCAACTGCTTATTACCATACGCCTGCTAGACCCTAGAAAGGCATGTCATCGGTGTGCTCATTTCTTTAGTAAACATAGGCTGAAGGTCTTCTTTGTCTCTGGCGCTGGCCTAAGTGATAAAGAGTAAAGCAACATTCCTGCCTTCAAGAAGAAACACATATAGAAACCAGAAATTATAATTAAACGCATAAAAATAATTAAAACAGAGTTTTAGACAAAATATTGAGGCAAGATAGGGATAGTGTAAGTGATCTTGAAAATAAATTGGGATAATTCACAGAGGAGATGGCACTGGAAGTGGGTTTTATGGTACAAAAAGAATTCATCAGGCACATCAGGAGAGAGAGAGAGATTTCAGGTAGAGGTAAAGGGCCAGCACATGTGGAAGCATCCAGATGCAAAAAAGGCCCATTAAATACAAGTGAGGATTTGTATTCTCGGTGGGAAGTAGTAGGTTATGGAGGTAGATTGGAGCCAGATAGTGAATGGCTTGATGTACCATGACAAGAGATTAAAATTTCTTTTTATGTAACAGAAAGAGGAAACTTTAAGGTCTCGTTTTGCTATACTTTGTTGTTAGCAAACGTACTTTTAAAGAAAGTTTATTTGGGGGTGTAATAAAAGCCAGCAGGAGAGAAAGGTGAGGGGCTGGGAAGCTATTGTAATTATCCAAAGGACAATTGATGAGTGTTCAGCTAAGGGAGTGATGGTGGCAGGTGGGGATAAACTCTAAGACACTTGCAAGTTAAACTATAAGGGCTCAGGGCGTGGATCTATGAGTTGGGAACTGTTTCAAAGGGTATGTTAGTTTCCGTGGCTGCCATAACAAAGTGTCACAAATGTGGTGACTTAATACAGCAGAAATTTATTCTCTGACAGTTCTAGAGGCTAGAAGTCTGCAGCGGAGGTCTCGGCAGGGCCATGCTCACACTGAAGGCTCTAGAGTGGATCCTCCCTTGCCTTTTCCTAGCTTCTGGGGGTGGTGGTGAATTCTTGGCCTTCCACGTCTTGCAGCTGCATCACTCCGATCTCTGCTTCTGTCCTCACACGATGTTCTTCCTTCTCGTCTTAAGGACATTAATTATATTGGATTAGGGCCCACCCTAATAAACTCATCTTAACTTGACTACATCTACAAATAAGGTCGTATGCAAGGGTACAAGGAGTTAGGACTTCAACATATCCTTTTGGGAGATACAAATTGACTCATAACAGAAGGTTTTGGCTTAGAAGACTGGATAGACATTGATGCTATTAAAAATATACAGGGGGAGGAGAAACTTTAGGAGAGATACAGAGTTTAATTTGGGGAAATCTTAATTGTGAGCTACTTGCAGAAATGCTAAGTGATGCTGAACAGTAGGTATTTGGAAACGTAGTTCTTAAGAAGAGAAGTCAGAGTTGTAGACAGGTTGGAATTTTGTATGTTAATTTATGTTAACTTTGGGATTATGCAGGGAGACAATCTGAGGTCAGGGTCCCTGGGAAACCAATTCTGAGAGAGAAATCCATGTTTCGGAGATCTACTGGGTAGTGTTCTCAGGAACAACACCTAACACCAATAAGAAGTGAGGGACATAAGACGATTAGGCAGAGGAAGAAGTTGAAATTCTCTGCAATTGCAACAGATGCCTAAACTACTACAGCATCTCTGGCACTGGGATGACCCTTTGGAGTAGTCCCAAACTGCAGCAAGGGGGTCAGGACTTTGTACCCTGCACCAAGTAGTCATTGGATGCAGGCTCTCCCTCCACTTTTCCAGGGGAGGGAGGAAACCTTGGGTGAGGCAGCTTTCTTCTGCGTTACAATTTCCAGAGAGGGACTCAGCTGTGAGCCTTCAGCTGCCAACACTCCTGGCACCTGGAGGAATGAGTGGCTTGCCTAAAAGGAGGATCTGGGCAGTGCACCACAGCATCCACTACACTGCAGGGAACATAGAAAGAAAGAGCACAAGTGATCAACTCAACACTTGAGCGGTAGACACAAAAGAAGAAAGCACCAAGGAGACCAAGGAAAAAATGTGTACATTAGCCACTTTCATACATTATGTAACTTTCCTCCTTATAACAACCTGGGAAAGTAGATATTATTAATCTATATTCATGGATGACTAAGACACTAAAAGATTAAGAAATGATGCTCGTTAATCTCTGATGTTTTTAGGGGTCTTTTAAAATTCAAACTCCAAGCTTTAACCACCATAATACAAATCACAGAAAGTCAAGAGAGTGAGTAGGAGTATAATTATTTTCTGTTATAGCCCCGTAACGTTGCAATTCAGGGTCAAATTTTCTGTTATAATGGTATTGTGCATTTGCTGATTCAGGTTCAGCTTCTAATCCTCCTTAAGGCTGATTTATTAGGCTGTAATTGACCTCAATAATATAATACAGAGCAGAACAGAGCACATTCCATAACAGAATAATAAACCATTGAAGATGCATTGAGTAAGAGACTATGTCAGGCTGAAGGTACTTGAAAGGAGGTGGCACTTGAGCCAGACCCTAAAGGATGGAGATCATTTTCTTGGGTGAATATGGTGGAGAAGGAAATCCCAGGCAGAGGAACAATCATTCATATTGTTCACCTGATTCACTCATTCATTTATCCATCTGCTCATGTATCTATTCAGTATTCAGTTTTGAAAGCTATCATCTTTGGAGAAACTTAAATGTGCTTACTTGTTATTAAATGCATTCATTCTATTGATTTGATAAAAAGTTTAAATATTTGCAGTCATTAAGGTTAAATATATTATCTCTTTTTACTATATGGTGGTTTTAATTACATTGTTATCAGGTCTCTCTCTCTTTAGAGT
This sequence comes from Equus przewalskii, assembly GCF_037783145.1. Classification (NCBI taxonomy): domain Eukaryota; kingdom Metazoa; phylum Chordata; class Mammalia; order Perissodactyla; family Equidae; genus Equus; species Equus przewalskii. Next base: position 45,807,127 of record NC_091847.1, on the reverse strand, counting down.
TTTTAGAAAGATTTTTTCCCTAAAGAAAGCAGTTGAAGGCAGTTTAGATTTCTTCTTCTTATTGCATTTTAGAAAATATAATAGTCTTTTCCAGGAATTCATTTGACTTGGTGAGATTTAGGGATTAGTTCTATATAGCTTTGGGGGAAGCTGACACTTGCTCTTATCTTTTATGCCTGCATTCTTACCAAAACAAAACAAAACAAAACACTCCTATAGAATTTTACTTAAACCATTTCTGTTTTGCATGTTGGTTTCAAACTATATGAAAAATCTTTCATCTTTATTGGATTTGTTCATGTGTCTAGAAACAATGAAATTTTGGGCTGATATATTTAAATCAATGTTTTTTCATTCTTATATTTTGATAAATTTGGAAACATCCCTTTCCTGTAATGCTGTTTAAAATGTCAAAATTAAATAAATATGATTAAAAGTAAATCAAGAAATGCTGATTTTAGAATATGTTTTTAAAAACTTCACATTCTTCCTCTTACCCCACTCCAATATTGAGAATCACTTATTTAAAAATGTTTATTATGAAGAGCAAACCGAATGCAAAAGATTGCCTTAGCACATTATAGTACTTAAATTCATCTCTTAAATAACAGAATTATATAGCTGTTTATAGTTCATTATTTTTCAGTCTATATTGAATGATATTTAATCTTACTGTGTTTCAAATGTGTTGCTTTGTATTGAGCATGTAGCATGTATTGTCAAGCATATAACTAATTTCTACTTACAGGTATGTGACTTTAAACATTTTAAATCAGTTGACTAAACTGTTCCATCATGCTGCATTTCTAAACTTTAGTCCCTAACCTTCTTACTTCTCACAGGGGTAAAAACAAACTGGATCAATCAAGGATGCAGCTCTGTGCTTTTAACCAGGCAGAGACATATGTGACCACTTTTACACAGGTTACCTAAAAAAAAATCATACATATATGATATTTTTTTTCAGTGTCATGCATGCTCTTCAGCTACAAAATCTTTCTGCCTGTTCCATTGCAAGAAAGTAGAAACATATACAATTGTTCCATAGATGAATTGACATCACAGCATGTCACTGGGGCAATTCCATCATTTTTTGTTATTCTCTTGATGACTTCTTTGATATATCTCTCATGTCCTTCAGTGATTCAAATGCATGATCTATAGATTTTTATTGGACGGATTATAAAAGTAAGGTATGGAATGCAACAGAAGTCTTTGAAGCAACATTTAATTTGAAAACCTCTATCAACTTCTCTCCCTAATTTAAGCTATCTATGTACAAATGTATATCACATTGTCACATTTATTGCTACAAGAGTAGGGCTGTAATATTCTCACCATAACAACAGCAGCAACAAAATGGGAATTGTATGAGGTGAAGGATGTGTTAGCTAACTTTATTGGAGTAAACATTTCACAATATGTACATAGACCAAATCGTCACAATCTACATCTTCACCTTCCACTATATATGTCAATTATATCTCAGTAAAACTGGAAAAAAATTGTCACATTTAAACTCAGTAAATTAAAACTCTATTAAGAAATAATTTTTGTCAGAGAAATATTTTAGGCATAAGCATAAAATCTCAGAACAGGAAAGGGCCATTTTAGTGCTAGCCTTGTATTTCTGGATAAGGAAACAGACTCATACACATGAGCTGCTTTCTGAGTACACATCTGGAAAAATGGAGAAAGAGCCAAAATACCCAGCTTCCAAGCCAAACATTGAGTACATTTTGAAATGATTTTAAGCACAGTGATAATTAGGCCTTTAGTTCTTTAATCAATTCAGTAATTAACATTTCATTTTTTTGATCATATATAAAATGCATCAATCAATAATTTACTAGGCCCTGCCTTTGAGTGAATGAGTTATACTTGCTTGAAATGCTTAATTTGATTCCAGAAGCAATAGTACACACTGATGAGGATAAGTTTCTGATGATGTACAGACCTCCTGAGGAGATATGCAGAGCAGCCTCTGGAAGATAAGAGGTTTAAATGGAACATATTATGAAATGAACATGAAATCTGTCAATCAGATATAAAACACTTTCCCTAAAATTAGAAACAGATTAATATGGATTGCCTTATCTAATATTTCTAACAAGCACGAAAGAAAATATACTACCCAGATATAATATTTTAATTTTAGGATCCCTTGTTGAATGACTGAACTCTGATAGTTATTTGGGGGAAAAAATTCCCTGTTAATAAGAATCTTGCCTTTTTTTTTAATAATCCAATTCATACTTTGAATTTCTCTGTTATTATTGGGATGTTCATATTATTGTTTTCCATTGTGCAATGATAAAAGTTAAATTTTATCCAGAAATTGATACACCCTAGGGATAATAATGCTAACATTTTCCAATTAAAAAAAAGACATATTGTTCCAGTTTACCCAAAGTTAACATTAAAGATGCTCCTAAATGAAAGACATATTTTTGTATTTCAAATTGATGGTGATTTAGAGGCAATATTCTCTTAGAAAAAAATTTTATTCCAGACTGTAGTAAATTTCCTCCCCCAGCACCTAAATAAAGATGCTCACACTTACATAGACAATAGTATCTACATATGTATAGGTAAAAAACACAATTTTTGAGAGGGCTGTTTCCAGAAATATATATATATATATTTGTGTGTGTTTAATTCCTAAATTATTATTACTATATTTTTACTAAACTAGTGTTAGAAAACATGAGTTGCGTGTTAACGAGTGGTCATTCTCATGGTAAACAAAAACTCTGGATATTTCAGTTAGGAAGAATGACTTGAAATATGGTACTTTTCTTTGGCAGAAGCTACCTATGTAAAGGTTAGGAAAGATATGTTTTATCAGTACCAATTTTTATTTTACCTTTTGCTTGCGATATTAGAAATCCATGTGTTGAAAAAACTGGTAATTGTTCCATTCATTGGAATTTGTCTTTCCTTGTCCTTCCTCATTATGGGTGGTTTTAGGAGATGGCATTAATCATTCAAATGTATAGGTAGTTTAATTTTTCTTTTTCATTCTGTTTTTTTAAAAAATTGTTCGTTTTTGTTGTTGTTGTTAGTGTCATTGAGTTGATTCCAACTCTTAGCAACCCTGTCACCAGCAGAGCAGAGCCCTGCCCAGTCTTTTGGTGCCATCCTCTCATCTTCCGCCACCGTATCAGACAGTGCTCTGCTGCTATTCACAAGGTTTTCATGGCCAATTTTTTCAGAAGTGGGCGGCCAGGTCCTTCTTCCTAGTCTTAGTCTTGACGCTGCACTGAAACCTGTCCACTATGGGTGACTCTGCTGGTATTTGAAATACCAGTGGCATAGCCTTCAGCATCATGGAAACATGCAGCCACCACAGTATGATAATGGATAGATGGCTGGCATGGTCCCCTAACTAGGAAAGGAACTCGGGATGCAGCAATGAGAGCACAACATCTTAACCATTTGACCACCAGGGCTGAGCTTGAGTCTTAGAGTCTACACTTGGCATTACATTTTGCAGTCAGGTTTGCCTATATTCTAGTTCTTATTTGCCCACTTGTTGCAATATTCTAGCAGACATTAATAGTAGAACTGTTTAAATGTTTGTTTCTAAAGTTCTTGAGATACTCTTTCTGATTTGACCCAGTATATTCCAGCTACTTAAATATCTATTTTCTGCAAATAACAGTTCTGTGTTAGTACATAGAACCCTTAAATACCGTTGGTCACTTTATATTGCAAGACCTTGTTGGCGAATGCCACTTGCCTTTTCATTAGAAAGAAGTTCCAAGATGATACTGTAGGATCTGACTAAGAAATCTATAGCCAGTCCAACCTTCTAATATGGCTAATCTTTGTTTCATTTGTTTGTTTGTGTTGTCGACCTAAAACTAAAACAGCCAATTATTTTACCAGCAAAAGGGGTTTATTCAGGTATAGCAAAGGAATTGCAATTTGGGACAAGCTAGCTATAGCAAAAGCCATAGGCAAGTCCAGCAAGCAAAGGAGAAGAAAGTTATTTTATAGATAAAAAGGAGGAAGTTGGGAGAGGTTGTTTTGAACAAAAGTCCGTTGATGGAAAGCGAGAGTTCAGGGTGGTAATGGCTTCTCATTGACTGAGTTGCTGGGGTAGTCGATTTCATTTTAGGGATGCAATGTACATCTCTTCTTGTTGAAGTCTATAATTGACAATCCTTCCTACAATTGATGTGGAATGGTAGTGGATGAGGGCTCCGCCTTCTGACCCCCCATTTTAAATGAGGTTTCCCTTTATTAATATTCACACGTTTTGTATTCAAGATTTTATCTTTTAGTTACCTAAGTTATCCAGTTATTGGATAGAAAGTGCCTTAGGTGGAAGATTCTAGGAAACTAAGGACTCTCAGTGAGATCATTGACTTTGTTTTGAATTTCTCTGGTGGTGACTGAGATTTGAGCTCATTATTTCTCCAGCATCCAATACTGTATACCATGCTGACTCTCTGATGGAACTGTTAAGTGGATTTCCTGCTGAATGAGCAGCTGTTCCCAAAAGGCCTACAGTTTCTCTAATAACAATAAACAAAGAACACGAGGAAAGGAAAAAACTCTGTTTTCATGCCCTTTATTTGAAAAACTGCTGGAGTTTTTGGTGCCCATAATTATAATGTGAGCCAAGAATTTATTTTAGCTAGTAAATAAACTGACAATTTTCTGCCAAATTAAGTGGAAGTAAAATGAAAATCTAGATAACAGAGAGGAAAATACTATTTAATTTCCCATTGATGAAGGATATCTGGAGTAGTTTCTAGCTTGGGACATTACCTTTTAAACAGAATCCTGAGAGAGATCAGAATTTCAGAGCAACCAGAAAAGGATTGGAGGGACCTTGAGGGGCCCAGAAAGCTAAATCATGTAAAGAAACTAAATTACTTTCAAGATGAAAATCACAAGTGGTAACGTCATAGGTGATCTCCAATTTTAAAAAGGCTCTAAGAAGATAATGCTTGCATTTCTCCAGAAGGCAAAAAAAGACCCTAGCAACTGCAAGGGAGAGGAAGGTATATTTTGGTTCTAGACCAGAAAAGAATATTTAAACTTGAAGTTATCCCATAATAGAATGGTAAACTTGGAAAACATTGGACTTTTACTCACACAAAGCATAGTAACTATCTGTGGAATTCCTCTCTAAAGGTCCTTTGATCTTTTATTCTGAACTTTACCATTTGCTCCATAATATTCACGACCCTCATTGTAGATATCAATTATAAAATTAGGCTGTAAAATTAAAAGATAGGTGATATTGATTTGAATCTAATTAAAAGATGTCTTTCTTGCTTATTGACGTACAGTGGAGCTTAGCTTATCAATAATGTCCCCCATAATTTTTCTTCTCATTTATGCCCATTCCTTCCTTTTGATTTACTTCTCTCAATCTTCTTGCTGTCCTCTGTGTCTTCGCTTCGATGCTCAGGTGAAATAACTATTCTCTGCTCCTGAAAGGATATCTTTCTTTTGTTGTGTGACACAAACAGTCTTATGAGTATGTACTTTAGATGTAACATCTTTGGGATGTTTTCAATACCAACCATCCACTTTGAATAAGGTTTCTGTTGAGTTCTGGATTTTCTTCAGTGCTGCTATATGTTTGATGATTTTCTGCTTTTGAGCGCCAGATTATCAATTTCTTACACAATCGTATTTCATAGTTCTCAAAACAAGAAATGACCAACTAACGTTAACTACCATCCATATTAGACTTTCTCAGGAAATGTCAGTAATAAATCAATAAGTGATCAGCTTGGGGCAATTTCTAATACAACACCTATATTTAACAGTCTCTCCTCACATACAATGTTGTGGAAAACAACCTTTAAGGCAATCAAAAGGAGAACCATGGAAAATAATAAAGCTTTTGATTTGATCATATTTTTAATAATTGAAAGGAGCTTCTCCAGTAGCTACATAAATTTATAATCAACATTAGGAATGTTTCAAAACCACTTCAGTGTTTTATGGATGCACATTGAAGAGCATGGAAAGATATGCCAAGAATATACATACTGTATAGTAGTTAGCTCAAGAGAACAGATCAGGGAGCGAGTGGAGGGGACTTTTAGTTTTCACTATATACTGTTGTACATTTAAAATTGTTGAATCAAGTATATAGATTTTATTTAAAGTAAAAATGATAAAATTTTAGAAAGTTCCTACAGTCAACATCATATTATTCAATAAAAAGGCAAGAATGCTAACTACGGCGTACTTCCTATTCCTAATACGAGTAAGTCTTCTTTTGTGATCCTGTATTTACACTTATTTTTATTTTTATTTATAGGTAGATTGTCAAAGATAAAAGATTATCTTTGTTGACAAACAAAGAAGTAATAGACAAAAGTATATTTTACTTTTTATTAAAAATAAAGTCCACATGAAAATTACAAAATGACCTATTTTTAGTGTTGAAAGGGAAATTTTTCATACTAAAGTAAGTATTTATTTCACTGCCCTTGGTATAGTATAATCATTCTTCCATTTCCAAAATTAAAGAAAGGAAACCAACAAATGATTGAGTTTATAAAAATAAAAATAATCATGTAATTAATTATATAAAATGATATAAATGATTGACATGATCTTCTCTGTAGACTAAACAAGAATAAAAGAAGCCTGAATAGTTAAATCTAGCAATGCCTGCCGTGAGAATTAAATAAATTTCCCTTCAAGAGGAGACTTTTATTATAGATGTTAGCCGTTCTATTTAAAGGCATCTTTTTTGGACTCTGTTAAACAAATTTCTACTCTAATAAGTATTGAATTTAAAAGCTGAAGAATTTAGAACTAAAGTGTCTATATTGCTATGATATGCAGATAAATATTTAATATTATATACAGTACTGAAATAGCTACTGTGTGAATATTTAATGCATTCCCAGGAAAACACTGAATTCCTAAAAACTTTCTAAACATTGAATTTCTAAAAGGCCACAGTAATTTGGCTTGTGGTACAATTTATAGTTTATATTAAATATTTTGATAATTTCTGTTCTAGTAAGAAACAATTTTGAATAACTGTAATTTATGATACAAAATCTGAGCCAAATTCTGAATTTAATTGACAACAAATTGCTATAAAAGTTACAGAAAAGAAAAGGTTTCAATGACAAGATATCCAATCATCTTAATTTTTAATTGCTTATAAATTAACATGGCATAAGTCTTCTTTGTTAATGCTCTTTTAAAAAGTGAGAAAACCAAATACTGAGGTTGAAGATGTTTTCATTAATTTAGCCTTGGTCAGAATTCTGTAAGTTTGAATTATTTTCTTTAAAAGTTGTTACTAGCTCAGAGAAAACCATTATAGCTATTTCCTAGTTGTCGGTATTTGGCTAATAGTGGGGAGGGGCTTTGTATTCTTTCAATCAGCAATTCCTCCCACTGCTTTGCCTCAAAATCCAAGCCAGTCATTTTTTTTTTCAGGAGGGAAGGACTTAGTCACATCTCCACAGAATCATAATGCTTTGTCTTTCAGTTCCCTGGTGACAGTTCACTTGCTGCTGAGAGGTCAAGAATTGAGGACACTAAATAGTTGCAGTCTTTGGAATATAGTTTTTGTGGCAATTGGCACAGTAGGACATATTAGTAATTATAAATTTCCCCATTGCTTCCTGGAGTAATGTATATCTTAAAGCCTTAAGTCTTACAGAATATTGTCATAATTAATTTATACTTGCTTTATTTTAAAGTAATTTTAGATGAGTTCAATCCATTTAAATAACCTGCTTTTTAAACAAAATTTCATACTGATACTGCTCCTAACTCACAGTATTTTAAAACTCTTCAATGTAGTGGAAATAGTGCTTCTATGCCAACACAGATTAGAAGTATTAATTTAATAGAGTATTCATAATCCTTTACTGCAGTTATAAAAAGAACTTACATCATTCCTTATGTAAAATACTTTATCAATGCCTTTTTTGCTGATGTTGAATACTGTGTGATAATAGTAGCACTGAGAATTTAATGTGGTGCCCATAAAGAACAATTTTAGCTTCCAAGTCTAAAAGCTAATATTTTATATTGGGCCTATGATATTAATGCAAATTAATAGATTGAAGAGTCAATTTAACTGAAATGAGTATTTCTTCATTTTGAGCACTTTCATTTATTTAAAATATTCTAAAAAAAAAAAGTAAAGCTGTGATCTTAAGAAGAGAAGTGCGTGCTGTAATAACTAGTAGTTTTCAATATTCACATGTCGTTTAGCAAATGAGAATGAAAAATGAACTCTTCCATTGATGTCCTGCTCTACCCCTTATAAAACAGTATTAGGAAAATTTGACAGAGTTTTGCTACAATTGCTGTATGTATTTTTTCTAAAAATCTCTGTGTATGTATATGTGTGTATGTGTATGTGTATGTGTATGTGATCAAACATCATGTTTGATCATAAAGTTCTGGGTGGGAAAAACTTGTTTGTGTTATGATCAGTTATATGATCATAATGACAATGAATTCATTCCTCTCATGTGTTAGTTTGCCATGTTTAATTTCACTGAATCTTTGTTTCAGAGTTTGCATGTGGTTCTCACTTTAGTAGCCACTATCTCTTGACATTATAAATAATACTTTCTGATCTTTTCTACTATATCCTGAAATTTTATGACTAATATGGGTGGTGTTGGATGAGATAATTGCTGTGGTCTTTGGCATTTTGATTCCAATACAATATTTGACTTTTTTGGTCTTGATGAAAGGCCTTCTATCTATATCATCCTGATACATATTCTTAAATCCAAGAAATAATGGGAAAAGTATGTTTGGATTTCATCTTACACTGATTTCTTTCCTTTTTTAAATTTTAAGGATCAGCAAGCTTTTTCTGCCAACTGTCAGATATGACCTGTCAATTACCAAGTATTGGCAATTTGGCACTTGTATATTATTGCTATTAGGGTCTTGGTTGTTCTAAAATCATAATTATTGGTGTATACAAATTTAGATTAAACATAAAACAAAATACAAAAGTGGCCAATACTTTGAAAATGTTATAGTTTACTTAAAAATATTACTTTATGCTAATTCTGTCCAAATACTTACTTGTTAGAATACTAAAAATAATAAAATTTATTTTTCACAGGATGTGTAGATAGAAAGATCAAGCATAGATGCATTGTTAGGTTTCCTGACCTCAATGTGTGTTTATATGTTTTTTATGGCCATCATACTGTTAATATTTTTTCATAACACTTTGCATGACTCTGATTATTAAATATGGCTTAAATGCAAGATTTGAATGATCCCTAAATGAACTCTCTGGGGGGCTGGTGAATTTCATTTTAGAGACTGAACCGATCGAGTTCCTCTGAGTGCAGCACAGTTGATAACCCTCTGCCAGGAGAAGGAGAAGAAGCGGAGGCTGAACCTGTGAATTCAGATGAGCCAGAGGCCTGTTTTACAGATGGTAAGAGAACAATTGAGACCTTCTTTACCATCTGTTTTTCGTGTTTTGGCTTTTGTCTTAAAACCTGATACTTACCAGGGATTGTTTAGTAAAAAGTCGGAAGACTCCATTCCATGCTGATTCAGTCGAGGCTCTATGACTAAAGGCAAGTCACTGGAGCTTTCTACGCTTCAATTTCCACACTTACCATACTCTACTAATGATAATTTGCAATGACAGTGTGTTATACTGTAAAGCACTCTACTTATTATAGGATGGTCATACTTCTCATTTAGATCCTTAATTCATGTTCCCAGCTCCATGGAGCCACTAGAACACAACTTATTGGATAGATGGTACTGTTATCCTTTACATTAAACGTTGAAGCTACTCACTAACTCTTAAGGAAATCATTTGATACTGTGGCCACAGTCTTTCTCAAAATTCTTCCTTCCCTTGGTTTCAGAGGCCACACTCTACCTCTCTACCTTTCTTATTTTACATCTCTGAGAGTCCTAAGTTTCCTCCCCTTTTTCTTTTAGTGACTGTTTTTATGCGCATCCCTTCAGTAACAACGTTCCCCCACATTTTGATCCTTGCTTATCTTCTTTTCTTATTCTCTGGCCTTAAGGGGTTCTATTAATGTCTATGGCTTGAACAGCCATTTCTGTGTTATTGACTCTTAAGTCATTATCTTTACCCCGACTTCAGTCTTGAGTTCCGGATCTGCCTACAACTCCTCATTGCTCATATCTACCTGTTGTATTAAACATCTCAAGTTTAGTAAGTTTGAAACAAACTTTAGTGGGCTTCCCGCCATATAATCTGCAGCTTCCTCTGGTCTTTACCTCACTTAGTGACATCATGATCTATCCCGCCTCTCAAGGTAAAGACTTTAAGTCAGCCCTCACCTCTTCCTTTCTAGCCACAAGTTGATCACAGAAACCACAAGTTGATCGGAAACTGTGGGGATAGGGCCCAAGTCTTCCAGGTGATTCTGATGCACACTAAAATTTGAGAACCTTTGGTAGGATAAAAGCGGAAGTGCTTGCTTTGGCATGTGAAGCCTTTTACATTTGGCCTCAGTCTATTCTTTTCCAACAGTACTTCTCTTCATTCCTTTTCACTCTCTGCCTCACTGATTCTTACTACTCCTGGAATTTTTCAGGGGTTTTATTCAAAGTAGTAACTTTGAACTTGACCTAGGAAAGTAGTGTTTTCTAAGCAAATATTGTGTCATCTAAGGAAAAAAACAAACCTAGAGCAGGTGACAGTATAAGACAGAAATTTAGAGCACAAACTTTGGAGCCTGATTAGCGGGAGTTCTCATTGGCCTACTGCGAACTCTCTGAGATCTTGAGCACATTTTCAAATCTTATATCCCAAAGGCCTCTGCTGTGAAATGGATATAACAAAAACACCCATATCATAGGGAGGTTGAGATTAAATAACACTTATAAATTAATTAGCGCAGTGCCTATCTTTCATCTCCTCTGCTTTCCTTATTGTTTTTAAAGTATTTTGTTAACCATCTCTATAGAAGCTATGATAGCCTCGATGCTAAGGACTCATGATCTACTCATGGACTTACCCTCAGCGTCAGTATTTTTTGTAGAAATCACTGACTTGCTTTCGTTCTCCAAGATTTTCTGGACTAGAATCCTATAACAGTTGTGCAGTAAACAAAATGACTGGCAAATAAAGATATGTGCAAACTGCAATGGATGCAAGAATTTTCTTCCAATACAAGCCAAATCTCATTTTATGTGAGAAGCAAACAAGTATGACACCAAATTAATAGAAATTTTGTGTTTGCTGAACTAAGTACCATTAGCAAGACACATGGAGTTTGCTTTCGAAGTGTTTATGTTTAAAAGATATTTAGAATTTTATCATGTATTTCATCGTCGTGATGAAATTAAATTGATTAGCACTATGTAAACTTAAATTTGTACAGATACTACCAAGATTTCTTTCACTCACTTTATGAATGACCTTGACTTAAAATCCAGGATAACTAGAAAGAAGTTGAACTTATCAAACAAATTATGGCTTCAAATCAGAAAAAGTCTTTAGAAAAACTTAAATCCTTTACAGAAAGTATTAATGCTAAGCTATTTCAGGCTGTACGTGCTATCTTACTGTGATCAAACTTTACAAATGTTATTTTAATCCTACAAAATATCAATGAGAATACTTAGAGGATTACTTTGAGATTATTCATTACTTATAATTTGCATTTAATATATGAGATATTATGGAAACACATTTTCAAATGAACTTTGATATTGACCGTTGAAAATCTTCTGAGAGTGAAAGTTTCAGTTATGCAAGATGAATAAGTTCTGGAGATCTAAGGAACAATAATGTGACTATAGTTAACGATACTGTATTATATACTTGAAATTTGCTAAAAGGATACATCCTAAATGTTCTACCACAAAAAAAAAGAAGAAACATAACTATGTGGGGTGATGGCTTATGTTAATTAGCTTGATTGTGTTGATTATTTCACAATATATACTTAAATCATGAAGTTGTATGGCTTCAATATGTTCAATTTTTAATTGTCAATCATACTTCAATAAAGCTAGAGAAAAAAGAGAAGAATAGGAAAAATTAATCTACAAAGATAGAAGTCAGCCTAGTAGTTACCTTTAGGAGGTACAGACCAGGAAAGAGCATACGGGTGCTTTCTGGGTGCTAGAAATGTTATGTCCTGACCCACGTGTGTGTTACATGAGACTATCAATCTACATATTTAAATTTTGTGTACCATACTCTATGTATGTTCTACCTCAATAAAAAGTTAAATAAATGATTTTTTAAAAGACAAAATCTCTGAACGGATCACACATCTCTGAGTCACATCACTTTGAGCAGCCCTGCTCCACTGGAGACTTCAGACTCGCTGGACGTCTGGGCTAAGATGCTCCACCAGATAAATTAAAGAGGGCAACCAATTTTGCTGAGCTTTTCAACCATTTACCACTTAATCATTGTTTCATCCAATCAACAAATAATTATTAAACACCTTCTGTATTCTGTATGCCAGGCCCAGGCCTGAGCACTGGAGACAGATAAAGCAGTGAAAAAACAATGTCCCTTACCCAAATAAATATATAAGTATTTCATAGGTCAGATAAGTGATGCGTGCTGTGGAGAACTAAAATGAAAAGGGGAATACTAAGGTTGAGGGGTAGGAACCTACTATCATATAAATAAAGTGGTCAGACAAGGCCTTTCTAAAAAGGTAACATTTGATCAGAGACCTGAAGAAAATTGAAGTGGGCCATGCAGATGTACGAAGGAAGAGTATTTTAGGCAGAGTAGTGATGGCACATGCCCAGAGGTGGAGATATGCACAACATTTGAGGAAAATCAAGGAGCCAGTATAAATAGAACAAGTTGAGAGGTGGGAAGATGGTAAAGCTGAGGTCAGAGACATAGTAGAGGCCAGACCAGAAGAGCTTCGACGGATGTTATAAGCATCTCATTTAAATTCTCACAACATGCCATCTTCATAGTAAGGGTGGATAGCAAGGGCAGAAGCTGGGAAACTTCTTGGATGTTCCTGCAGTAATCCGGGTGAGAGATGAGGGGAGCTTAGACTACCGTAGTAGCATTGGGGATGGCAGGAGTATGACATTCTGAGTATATTCAGAAGTTAAAGCTGAAAGGATTTGCAGATGGATTGGATGTCGGGTGTGAAAGAAAGAGAAAAGTCAAAAATGAATAATATATCTCTTCAACTGTAACACTGACAGAAATAAATCCCACATAATAAAATCTTCTTAACCAAAGGGATAGCTCTCCCTTCTGGCCATTATACTCAAGGCAGATAGATTCTGTTCTGCACGAGGTCTTTGTTTTTAAATTTGAGATAAATTCTAAAGTCTCAAGCATGAAGCTAATATAAAAAAAAAAAATTCATCTTAAATGTTTCCACTGTCTCTGAGGTTTTCTTTTGTCCTGAAAGAGATTATCTAGGAGTCAACTTTTGGCCCTACACTTTTATTATTTTTCCATATCATTTTGTGAAATGTTCTCTCTTTACTAAATACATTTGAGATGTAAGGTAATTATTTTAAATACAATGAAGATAAATTCTGTCCGATCTGAGATCATGTTAATTATAATTAACGTTAAATAAGTGAAGCCATGTGTACATTTTCCATTCATCATGATTTTTTTCCGTTTTCATCCAATCGTTGTGTAAATTCTAGAAATCACAGAGATGCAAACTTTCAGATAGTGTCTAAAGCTTAGAAGAGTTTAGAACTCTTTTTTGGGGGCATTACATCTGTTTTATTTAAATCAACTATCCACAGCTATGTAGGACTATAGTAATGACTATGGGAAGTATTGTGAACAGAAGGAAAATCCTAACAGACACAGCTTTAGCCTGCTGGGAACTTAGAAGCTTCCAGAGAGAAAGGATAGTGACACATAAAATATACAGGAAAGCAAAACCATCAGAGACTTGGGGGAAAAATACAGAGCTTGCAATCTTTCTGTAGAGCTGGAAATTAAAGTGCTAAGATCCTCCTATTAACTGGATCAATGAACTAATTTCTCTTCAGAATCATGAAAGTAGCCTGAACAAGACATTGTCTAAAAAGTGTAGTTCATCAAGAGAATTCTAGTTTTGTTGTTTCAGGACATACAGTTTATGATTATCTGAAGTGATTACTTGGTATACTCAATATGTTTATGAAATATATTGTTTTCTAGAAAAGGAAATTATTCTTTTTTCAGTCTTTTTTTTTTTAAGGTATGCTTTTTTTGGTAAGGAAGATTGGCCATGAACTAAATCTGTTGCCAATCTTCCTCTTTTCTTTTTTCTCCCCAAAGCCCCAGTACATAGTTGTAAATCCTAGTTGTAAGTCATTCTAGTTCTTCTATGTGGGATGCCACCACAGCATGGCTTGATGAGCGGTGTGTAGGTCCACACCCAGGATCTGAACCTCTGAACCCCGGGCTACTGAAATGGAGCATTCGAACTTAACCACCTGGCCATGGGGCCGGCCCCAGGAAATGATTTTTTAAAGTGCCTAACTTACAAACTTCTGAAACAAATATCTAAAAAGGGCTTTCCAACCTCCTACCTTCCCTCCAAATGACATTTTTCATCTAAAAATTTTTAACAGAGGAATTAACTGTAGTTCCTCTTTTTAAATTCTTCCTTTTCTTCATAGTAATTCTGTTTATATTTTAATCAACTTTAAATTTTTTAATTTAATTTTTAAAATTTTCAGCCATTACCTTTCTAGCCTCTCTTGGTTACAGCTCTGTTCACCAGTCTTTCAGGAAACCTTTTACTCTCTGACTTCTCTTTTACTGCAGCCTTTGTACATCTCTCCCACTCCGACTCTGTCTCCTTCTCCTTCAAGGTTTTCTCTTCTTCCACCTGTCCCACTGGTGTGCAGGTAAATGTTTAATAACCAGTTCTCAAAGAAAAAGAAAGTATACATACATACATATATCAGCTTATTATAAATTTTAATGATATAAAGGATATATGGTGCCCAATTTACAAATAATACTATAAACCACATTCTTTATCGTACATTCCATATAGCTAACTGATTCTCACAGAAGGCTTTTGTTGAATTTTGCCAAAATTTTTGTTTTATAGATACCTAATGATTGCAATTGATGAACAAATATAGTTTTAACGTGAAGGTTGGTTGGTGTTTTCATTTCTGTTGATCAGTAAGGTGAAAGGAAACAAAGAAACTACATGTCAGAATTTAATTCATTCCTCAGTGATGTGAGCAAATCTTTGCTGAATCAGATAATAGAATCTGAATAATGAAAGATTATTTCCTCAACTTTTTGTGCCATTCACAGTGTAATGGCTACAAACTTTTACTGTTTTATTAACATTTCCTCCATCACTTTCTTAAGTCTACTCTGGAAAATCAGCAAGCCCTGATTTATAGCACTTGATGACTTTTGTAATGTAAAGATTCCCACCATGGCAGATGTCAAACTACTGACGTGACATTGCTGACTGTGGAGTTGGGAAGAGATGCACAGCAGCCCAATTACATTTTTCCACCATTCAGAACATATAAATATACAGAAGAGCATACATAATAGTAAAGTGATTAGAGAGTTTTTATTATTTTTAACTTTTTTTAAAGTAAATTGTGGTTTTAAGTTTGTACAATTTAATTTTTGATCATGGCTGCATTTAAAAACAGGCTAGCAAAATTTCCTGGCAATTTAACTGGTAGTTAAGAGCCAGTATGAGCTGGCTGCAGCATACTACTGGATTCTGTCCCTTAATATTGCTGTTCTAGAATGTTCCAGACTTGACTCTTTGCTCTCCTCACCCTAAATACTTTTGTCGTGTGACTTTAATAACTGTCCTGATCTCAGGGGACACATCTATGCTAAAGATTTCTACATATTCTTTTCTAGCCCAGACTTGTCCCCAGAGCTTAAGATTTACACCTGCAAATACCTACAGGATATCTGTATTTAGAAGTTTCACTGGCATCTCAAACTTGTTCCCTTCCAAATAACTCCTGCTCCTGTGGTCTTCATGTCATTGCTGACACCCACCCAATTGTCCTGGACTCCTCTCTTTCTCTTACATCCCATATCCAGTCGGTCACAAATCCTGCTGATTTTCCCTGCCATATATATCTTGAGTCTGTTATTGCTCTGGTTCCTAACTAGAGTTGCCCTAAGCTATCCTTGTTAGGGATACCGAACCAGAACCCTAAATGGTTTTCTGGCTCTGGGTCTTTCTTTCCCCACACCCCTCCTTTTCCTCTTCTTCCATCTTAGCCTCCACACAAGTGTTGGAGACGTCTATTAAATTGCAATCTGCCTGTATCATTCTCTGCTTACAACCCTTCACTTAGTCCTCTATGTCTAGAGGTCATAGAGCAAGCTCTTTAAGGTGAAGAAAATGCTTTCCACAATCTGACCAATTTCTCTAGCCTTATCTCTCAGCCATACCTCTTGTGTACACTTTACTTTCATCACAGTTCTGAACTGCTTGTAATTCCTATGGACAATACATTTTGCTACCTCTTGGCCTGGAATTCCACCTAAACTCTTGTTGTCTAGTACTTTGATTCAATTCAGAATTGTCTTCCAGAAAGTATCCGTGGACCTCTTCCAGAAGGTCTCCTTGGACCTCACCTTCTCAACAAACAAGCCATGTTAGGTGGCCTTCTTCCATCTACCAAAATAACCCCTGCATATCTGTCATTTTAGTTGCCTTATCCAGTTATAGTCATTTATCTCTATATCTAACTGCCTAACCAAAACCAAAAATAGATCCCCAAGAAGAAGAAACTATGTACACAGCTGAGTACAAAGAAGATAATAAATGTTTGATGGAAACGTGAATGAATATACCTAAAAAGAAATTAAATAAGATGTTCCTCAATTTGTTATAGCAGTAGGTTTTACATCTAGGATTCCAAAGTCAGATTTCTTTTTAACTTAGCTACTTGAAACAGTTTCATCTGCATCTTCTAATCAGGATCTGTTTCTTTTGAACTTGATTATGGGACCTTCAACTAATTTTCTTAATATTACTTAGAATGGTGTTTCTCAAAGGGTTTTTTATAGAGGAGTTGAAGCAGCATCAGATTGTAGGCTAGATCCACATTAAGGAAGGTTTCTCTTTCAACAAAGAGGGCCCTGAAGTGCATTTTTGTCGTGAGATTTTAGTTCATTCATTCATCAAGTAATTATTTAGTGCTTATTGTGTGTCAGGATTAGGATTGTATTAGGATTTCAACAATAAAAAATACTAAGTGATTTAAACACTGTAGAGGAAATTGATGAGAAATCAGAGAAGTACAGAAAATAAGAATACATTCTAAGTTAGAAATTACTGACAAGTATTAAGAAGACACCATGGAGAGAGAAGAGGAGAGGAGATGGCATCCAAGTTGAATCTATTTGCAGCTTCAGGGGTAAGTGTTAGAAATTATTTGGTTGAGGAACTGTCATAGGGAGCACTTTGTATTAAATAATGTATTTTAAATATTTTATTTATCCTGAGTATGAAGATTTTACATGCATGTTTTTTGCCAGGTTGTGTACAGAGGTTCCCATGCTGCCACGTTAACATAGAATCAGAGAAAGGAAAAATCTGGTGGAACATCAGGAAAACCTGCTATAGGATCGTTGAACACAGTTGGTTTGAGAGCTTCATTGTTCTCATGATCCTGCTCAGCAGTGGTGCTTTGGTAAGTGATCTGACACCCAATGCATTAAATTGATTGTATTTTTAATAAATGAGTTGGAAGATAAAAATATCATGGTAAATTGTTTCACCTAAGAATTCATCCCTGTGGTTAGTACCAAGGACAAAATTTTAGTTTAGCTCAGTAAATATTTATGGATCACTACTATATGCCAGGGATTATCCTTGCTGCCCTGAATGCAAAGATGGAGAAGATCCAGGTACTTTTCTCAAGGACCTCAGAGGGCATTGTGGAAGAGAGAGGCACAGGGGATTACAGAACTGGGAGGTGTTTGTAAGTGAAATATATACATGATTAAGCTCTGGAGAGAGAACAGTTGTCTGCTTGGGATTTCAGAAAGTTTGCTGATGTTTTGCAAGATCTAGAAAGATAAATAGGAATTTTCCAGGCAGGAAGGTGGGCTGAGGGGAATGAAGTACAAAACAGTATTAGATATTCAGGAAATTAAAAGTTGCCAAACTGTAGAAAGCGTCATGGAAGGAAGAGCAAATACAGAGAGGAGGGTGGTGGCCAGAGATACTGTGACAAAGATAGGCAATGTGAGCTTATGAAGAATCTTGCATATTATTATAAGGGAAAATAGACTATAGTTTAGGGTGAAATGGGACAAGTACATATTCCAAACCTTCTTTGAAAGAGATCTGGGAGAATTACAAGCTCCCTGAGGCTTTTCTTACTTGTTTTAATTTCCTGCTGACACTCAAAAAAGATGGGTCAATTCCAAGTAGAGATACCACTGGAAATTCCATTATACTAAAAACAGAATACTCAAGAACTTTATATATTGTCTCATAGACAGTCTTCATGGAACTGGAATTTAATTTTACTCTACTTATAATAAATTAACTGTTTCATGGATGTGGGTAGAAGATATGAGACTTCCAAGTCAGAGACAAAGGACTTTATTACTCATGGTATAGAAAGCAGCGCAAACTTCAGCATATTTACATTGGTTCCCCTGGTCCTCACGTCAGATGGGGCCGTAGTAGGGACTTAAATAAACGTTTCACACACAGCAAGTTAACCTCACAGCTGAGGAACACTGAGCTTAGGGAACCCGTCCTTTTATAGCAAGCAGCAAGCAACCTTGCTCTTTGTCCTAGAAGACCACCTCAGCCCTCAAGGTTGCTTGTGCAAAAACAGCCCTGAGAAATGAGCAGTCAGGGCGTTGCATTCTTGGCATGCTTAGACAACAACAGGCAGGGGTGCCGAGGGCCCACAGTGGATTGCCTCCCCTAACAAATCTCCTCTCGCAAAAACAGAAGCTGCAATAACAAAAAGTCCACTCTACTTATCTGGTGGAATGCAAGTAGGACTCTTGACCGTGTCTACATTATCTTGTATTCCTAATATTATTACTAAGGAAGTTGATGAGTCATGCTGGGTCACATATGTGACTGAGACTTTCAGAAAAAAGATCACAAAAAATTAAGAAAAGTTTAGAGTAATCTCTTGTTGAAAATGTCTAAAAAGAAAGATGACGTGTTGGGGGAGGGGCACTCTCAAAACTGAAATTCAGATGAATCATATGAGGAAGAAAAGGAAAAGGTATTTCAAGAAACTGGTGTTTTTACTCAGGGAGTTTGCTAATTGAGGTAGATTTTAAAAGTACTGTAATTAGTTAATAATACCTTAATTAATAATAAAATAAATAATGTAATAGCTCTAATTTAGTACATATTTATTGTGTTTCAAGATGTTTATATAGATTTTTCTCCTTTAATTTTCAAACAATCCTGTGAGATTATGCTATTTTGCTTGTTTTACCAATGAGGAAGCTGGGTAAAGAATTTGAAAAGTTGCCTAATGTCCCAAAACTAGTAAATGACAGAGCTGCAATGGCTGAAGTCTAAAGTCAAAGCCAACATATCTTTTCACTGTATTGTGGCTCCTCAGAAAGGGGAGTGCACTCCAGGTAGAAACAAAGGAGTGGTAACTGAAATGAGTAACAGTAAAGCCTATGCCCCAAATCAAGGTGAACTCACATAATGCCGCCTTGCTCCCACATTTACAACATTAGTCCTCGAAGGTGGGAGCCCTGCAGATGAATCCTGTTTCAGGCTCTGGGACTAGTCAGGGCAAGGTGTACTCAGGCAGAATATTTGGTTCTCAGCATCAAGACTTGTGGTTGGTCCTTCTCTGCAGCTCAGTTCTGGGAACGGCACCCTTCTTTGTGATCAAGTCCCTTCCTTGTCTTTGCAGTGCAAGGACTGAGGCATTGCCAGAGTTTCTGTTGAGGCAGCTTGACTAATTGCTCCAGAACGTGGAAAGGGGAAACAACAAAGTCATGAAGGCAGGACTTCAGTTCCTGCACAGTTCAGTTCCATTGACTTTCAGAACTTTTGCCAGCTTCTGGAACCTTCTTTTAGCATCTTAATAGATCTGTCCATTCTCTTTGCTCCAACTTCTCTATGTTCTTCAATATTGATACCAACAGTTTGCAAAACGTGCTAAGGATCATTTGTAAAATTTTGATAGAGGAACTTGAAATAAGAAGAATAAGAATGGCACAGGCCCATGACTATGGACAAGTAGTATAATGGTACCCACTTAGGATATTCTCCAACATGGTGAATATTGTTCAAGCTTGAAAGAGAAAATTCTAATATTTTAGACCTCTTTATGTCAGCAATCATTTTCAATGTCTTCAGTGAGCTCAATTTGTTTTTTAGGGTTTTTTTTTAGTTTTTAAAAAAATTTTATTTATTTATTTTGAGGAAGATTAGCCCTGAGCTAACATCCACTACCAATCCTCCTTTTGTTTTTGGGTTTTTTTTGGCTAAGGAAGATTGGCCCTGAGCTAACATCCGTGCCCATCTTCCTCTACTTTATACATGGGATTCCTGTCACAACATGGCCTGGCAAGTGGTGTGTAGGTCCGCATCAGGGATCTGAACCAGTGAACTTCAGTCTACTGAAGCGGAATGTGCAAACTTAACTGCTGTGCCACCAGGTTGGCCCCATGAGCTCAATTTTTAAAGTCCATTTCAATTATGTCCCAAGGAGCTTGTATCTATGACCACAGTATTATCGTCTGTCACTTACTAAAAGTTCTTGGAGAGTATTAAAAGGTGCCACATTTGTGGAGTGAATAACAATGATTTGTAGAGCTGAAGCTCTTAATGAATGATAAAATATTGGTACAAGATTCAAAGGAAGAAACCATCCTCTGTATTCTCTAGCCCTATTAAGCTATGACACTCATTCGTTTAGCAAACCATCCCTTGCATCCTGCCGTGGTCTTGACAGCTAAGCACTGGGAATGCACAAGCATATGAGAGCTGAAGGAGAGGCTCCAAATCCTACTGCTCAGTGGAAGGAGAGTGCAGGGTGAGCAAAACTCAGAAGCTGCCCCTGGAATCATGTCTTAAATTATTAGGACTCATCTAAATTTGAAGGGGGATAAAAGGAGAGTCACATGAGTGGAAATTCCTGCCTTGTCAGAGATTATGGTTCTTTTAGAGGATTGTAAATAATTTCATTCTTTTGCACCCTCTTTCTCTTGATCTCTGGTGACCACTGGTCACTGCTGAGGTCACTAGAGAAGGCTAGAAATAAGCATTACACACTAGCTGTAAGCCAGAATAAAGTCAGCTGACCCATAACAGTACTATATTTTAGTGGTTTCTCTATCTGACTTGTATTTCCTGCTTCGTCATGAATCATAAGCTTTAAGTTGTACATGAATTGAAATTTGAAAATTATTTTCACAGGCTTTTGAAGATATATATATTGAAAAGAAAAAGAACATTAAGATTATCCTGGAGTATGCTGACAAGATATTCACTTACGTCTTCATTCTGGAAATGCTTCTAAAATGGGTGGCATATGGTTATAAAACATATTTCACCAATGCTTGGTGTTGGCTGGATTTCTTAATTGTTGATGTAGGTACTTTAAGTAAACTTGAAAATTCTTACAAATTAGTGTTCTGAAAAACCTTCACTACTGTTGTGTATCATCATATTTAAAATTTGGTTAGCTTTCTGTACTTTCAGACTATAGGTTTATGTTTTTAGAACTATTAATGCAGTCAGTTGAAATATATCTGTGTGGAAAATTAAAAGAGAAATTCTTCAACAAATGTAAATTTTTTTCGGTATCATTGTAATATTCATTATTTACTCTTGTATGTGTTTTCTGCAATCAGAAAAGATGTGATTTATATATAATTTGAATAGCATTCCTGTTGGAAATAAGAACAAAATAAAAAACTAGGAGGTGGGGGGGGGGTGGGAATGGAAAAAGGCAGAGGCACAGATTAAAAAGATAAAATACTGGGTTTTTTGCAATATAAATTTAGAAAATAAAAGATGAAAAAAATTTAGGAAATAAAAAAAATTTAGGAAAAAAGATGCAATGTAAATTTAGAAAATAAAAGGGTATATCAAGTTGCTTGACATGTTAGCTGAAAGTTATGTAAAAATGAGAGGGCTGAAGCTAAATAACTCTGTGTTAGGGATAAGGAAAGACATGAAATTTCAAAATGTTTATCTCAGTCACAGTGATAGGTAAAACCAAAATGAGTCACAACTCTTGTCCCCGTTTCAAACATCTAATTTACGCTTCATCTCTAGAGTGGCAGTGGAGCAGAGAAATAGGTATTAATAATTTCAAGTAGTAAATCAGAGAACTGGGGAATACTTGGATGATGGAAAATACATAAGAATGCTTCAGTTTATGCATTATTTTTGACAAAGGAAAAATATTTTTTAGGCATCTTATTGAAATAGTCAGGAAAGAGAATCCTAAAACAGCTTGTGATATCAAGGCATCTCATATAGAAATTAATGGTACCACACCCATTATTATCAATTCATTCTTATTTAGCATACTCCATTTTATTATTTTTATTATATAATAATAAAATACTATATTTTTATCATGCAATTTAATAATATATTGCATATAATAATTATTTTGTATGATGTTTTATATTATTTTAAAAGGCTTTCTTAAATTAATCCATGACCTCAGTCTCCCAATTATATTTTTCTCAGAATGATTTATGTTCTTCATTTTCTTAAAAATTCCCCTAGATTTTAGAAAATCTTATCTTTGTGGGCAGGGCAAGAACATCCTATAATCAGTCATAGTTTTTAGAGATTTGTTTTCCATCTAATGTCTGCAATTAGAGGGCAACGTGCACATTTTTATAGTACCAACAAGCGCTCTAAATATTTAACCAAGAGTGCATCATCAAGCTTTTCAGAAAAGAGAAGTTAATACAGTATCATTCATAGGTATCAAAATTACAATTATATCAAAGTAACTATGAAAAGCAAAATCTGACTGCACAATTGAACCCAAACTAATCATATCTACTCAAAAGTTCGATTTTGCAACTGTTATCTAAAGCTCAGTAAACTCTTTTTTAACAGGTCAATATATAAAACATTACCAAAAAAAACATATTTGTTTTCTATATAGGTGGTTTGCAAAAAAAACTCTTTCCCAAGATGTAGCTATACATTATACTTCATATGTTCTCTCAGGTTGTCTGTATGAGACCTCTAATTTTTGATACCTAATATTAATAATTTCATATTGTTTGATTGCTTTTTGATTCATCTTTTTTATATATATTACCTAGTTACTGCCTAGAAAAATAAATGGTAAGATGGATGCTTTGGTAATATAATAGTTTTAAACAAAGGCTAACCAAAATAAAAAGAAATAATAGGAAGAATGTAGTTATTTCTTTTCTTTTCTCTTAATCTTTAAATATGATTGGAACTTTTTAAATTTATAAAATATTTAAGATATTCAAAAATATTTAAAAATATTATCACGAGTTGTTGTTTTCATCAATCAGCTTAAGAAATAAAAGTTGCAAGTAGAGGGGCTGGCCCCGTGGCCGAGTGGTTAAGTTCGCCCACTCCGCTGCAGGCGGCCCAATGTTTCATTGGTTCGAATCCTGGGCGCGGACACGGCACTGCTCATCAAACCACGCTGAGGCAGCGTCCCACATGCCACAACTAGAAGAACCCACAACAAAGAATATACAGCTATCTACTGAGGGACTTTGGGGTGAAAAAGGAAAAAATAAAATCTTAAAAAAAAAATAGATAAATTCAAGATTTAAAAAAAAAATGAGTAAAAAAAACAGTTGCAAGTAGAATTGAATTTAAGTTAAGAAGGAGACATGGCTGTTTAATAACAAATTATTTTGATTTGGAAATCTGAATTGGTGAGTCTCAATTTTTAGGAGTATGTAATATGCTGAACTCAGGGAGGTATATAGCTCCAATTTGAAATATTAAGATTTTGAAAAAAGGTAAGTAAATCTTGGTATATGTAAATATATAAGTGGGAACTTGTTAGGGGTACAGTTCTCAGAACCCACCCAAGATCTTCTGAATCAGAAAGTCTGGTGTTGGGACCCAACAAACTGCTGTAACAAGCCCTCCAGTGTTCTGGTGTGTATTCAGGTTTCAGAATCAGTGATCTGATGTGGTATTCAGAGGATGGACTTTGATTTCTTCAGGCTTCTTGATATTTGAAACTTACTTGATTGAGCATTATTCATCAGTATGGACATAGATCGTGCATATACATATGCTTGCAGAGATAGATAAATGTATGTATATGCCTGTATATTCTCAGTTACAGACTATGCTGTGGTTTACTCAATCATATGCTTCTATTATATTCAGTATCATGACACCTAACAATGGTTTGGAGATCACGTCTACTGTTTCCTTAGGGGGCTATTCAAATTATAATAGACATTTTAAAACTTTATTTTTTTCTAATAAAAAAGGAACACTTGTTATTCTGACTAAAAAGCATACTTAATTTTTTAACTGTACTTAAGTGGAAAATAAGGGACCTGAATGACTGGCTAAAATTAAGAATGATATGAGGGACAATTAGTTCTGCTGGATATATAGCATGAGGACTAAAAAGAATGTTACATTTTGTGCGACATTCGGAAGTAACTACATGAGAACAAAACCCTACAACACATCCCGATTCATAAATCAGGTTACTTGTCCCAACAGCAGCAGCAGTGAACTTGTGAGCAATGAATTTTCCTACTCTGTCAGTAGGTCAATATAAGGAAGTAGACTCTTGGGTGTCCCAACCTTTCCCTGGAAAACTTGAATCTTTTAGTCAATACTTAATTCATAAGGAAGAGCTGCGTTCCCGACATTGTTCTTAGATGTTGCCTCCTTCTACACACAGTGTAAAAGAAATGGATAGTTTAGATAGAACTTATTCAGAGGCTGAATGCATTTCCAGATCCAGATCTAAGGTCATTGAGGAGCATATTGCTCTATTACCAAAATGTGTATTGATTTTATTTCTGTCTGTGTTCCTTTTTCTGAGATCATTTGTGATAAGCACACAAATTTCTATTGGGTCCTGGTGTGGTGGTGGTGGTGGGTCTGGCTAACATGATGAAGTTCTGGATGTCTGTGTGGATGTGAAGCCAGTGAGACCACCTAGAGGTTCTCATGCTCTCTTCAATACAGTTGAGATTTTCTCCCACTAATCACTACTAGGTAGATCTTTGCTGCCAATTCTGAGAAATCATAAGGCAGAGCAGTCTTGTGGGGAATTAGCCCCATCTCAAAATCATGAGTCTCCAAAATGCTTTTGAATAAGGTTTGTACTAGGATTTAGATTTGGTTGAGTTAATGCCACACTCCTACGACTTAGCTTCATAGTCACACACTTTGTTATGCCGTGGGTTTTATTTCAATTGAAATTTTGATAGTTTCTCTAATTAAATGTTCAGAATTAATAAGCATGTACATAGCATTGGCTACAAAAGTGTGAAAATCACGTGTGATTCTTATTCAGATATAAGGAATAACCTAACTTCCCTCTATTATTTCGTCTTATTTTGATTAACCTTCCTTTAAATCTATTTCCTTACAAAAGTATCCATCTTACCCATTTTTTAGGCAATGACTAGATAACTTGATATATAAAATCATATTGTTCTTCTTGAGCTGCTCTTAGTGACCTTTGAAATTGACTTTTCTTCTTTATGCTTTATTATTTCATTAAAATGATTAATAAAATTTTTTTTTCTAGGTTTCTCTGGTGACTTTAGTCGCAAACACTCTTGGCTACTCAGACCTTGGCCCCATTAAATCCCTCCGAACACTGAGAGCGTTAAGACCTCTAAGAGCTTTATCTAGATTTGAAGGAATGAGGGTAAGAAAATACTAAGCTTTCTAATACAATATTCTTGGTTTTTAAATGAAGTATAAAATATGAAAAAATGGGTATGTAGAAATTATGGACTATTTATATTTACATGCATGTACATATATGTACATATATACATATATTGGACTGCCTATGTATATAAATGTGTATACATGTGCATATATACACAGTATTTCAGTGCATATTGTTTAACAAAGAGTGAATCAATTCCAGGAATGCCTCCTTTATATAATATTATTAGGTAATGATCTTTTCCCTTCTTAAATAAAAATCTTCCCTATGCTAGGAAAGTCAAGTGAAGGGGACACTATTAGTGCTGACAACATCTCTCATATACAAGTCATCAAGGGCTTGCCTGTGTCAGGTGGTCAAATAATGAAATAATGATTTGAGGTATTTTGTAGTTCACTTCCTTTGAGCCTTGAGGCACTTCAGCTTATTGACTTTCCCACATGGACCCCAGTCCCCCAAGACTGAGTAGGGACAATGATCATGGAGAGACAGACAGTGGAACAGTAGTTATTCTGTGACATCTGCTATAAAACAGTAAACACACAGTGCTACAAGAACATAGAAGTGGGAGTGGCTGCCTGGAGAAGTCTGGGAAGGGTTCACAAGGAAGTAACATTGAAGCCTTGATGAAAGAGTGGGCCCCAAATCACAGGCGGGTAGTCATTTTAGGCAGAGATGCAACATGTTAGAGAAGCACAGAGTTGAGTATACAAGATGTTTTTGAGCAATGACTAGAAGAATCAGTGGGCCTAGGTGATAAGACAGTAGGGAGGTTAGCAGGAAATGAGGATGAAAAAGTAGGCTTGAACAAGAGTTGGCCACTTTGAACCTTATTCTCTAATCCTGTTCTTCCTCACTCTTTTAGTGTCATGTAGGTTGTAAGAATCTCATGAATGTTTGAATCATCTCTCCATAAGGAAATCATACCCATAATGTTTTCCATTTAATTTCATGCCCGCATGGAACCCCTACAGGTCCATGGACCCCAGAGTAATAACTATTGCTCTGGACCAGGGGTCAAGAAACCAAAGCCGACAGGCTGGCTGCCTGTTGTGTAAAGGGTTTCACTGGATCTCAGCCACGCCCATTTGTTTATGTATGATCTATTGCTACAGTGGTAGAATTGAATATTTGCAACAGAGATTATATAACCCTCCAAACCTAAAAATATTTAAGAAAATATTTGCCAACCTTTACTCTAGACAATCTCAAAAGTAGTTGGATCCTTAATGTTTCACCATTTGGAAATGTCTTAAGAGCCTGCTTGATACGTTGCAAAAAATAGGGAGCACAATGCTCTTACTTAACAGATTAGTCTTTGACACATTTGTACTCAAATTCAGACTAGAGCTGACGTGTAAGAAGACAGGTAGGTTTTGAAGGATGGAGTAATTAAGAAAATCTGGACAGTGATAAATGCATGGTAGTCACCATGCAGGAAAATTGGAGTGGCAAGAGGCCCTGGTGATCTATAACAGTGGAAATGCTGAGCAGCAGAAATAATGGGAGAATTAAAGATAAACATCATTTTTGTTTTAACTGAGGCCAGTACTATGTATATTTAGCCAAGGGCTTATTTATAATGTATTTTTAGAGTTAGAATAACAAATTTGAAAAGATTGCTCTCATCTTGCAGATGAGGAAACAGAGGTCCCAAGGTCTTAACTGAATTCACATATCATACAACCAGCAGAATCAGTTAAATCTAAGGGGATCATACCACTAAGACTCCCAATCCTAGCTCTAGTTTATACTCACCAGTAGTTTCTCTATATGAGAGAATTTTAGCACTGGTAATTCTAGGCCTGTGAACCTTTATACATTTTGTTTATTTTTTTAGCATTTATATTTATAAATTTCTTTCTTTTCTACAGTATGCAGATTTTGCGACTTCACCTTACATATATCAGGTTTTTGGTTTATTATTTTTATTTATTTTCTATTTATTTAAGCTGTCATATTATCTTAGTTATTTTGTTTTGTATTGTTGCTCATAGTTTCACTGTGTATTCATCACGTATTTTTGTAAGTTTGTTGATCACAGGACTCCCGTCTTGTTTTGTCTTGCTTGGCATACTGATGAGCATAGACTAGGCATTCAGTTAAGACATGCTGGTTGCTTGACTTGATATATTAAACAGTTAAGGGTGGCTTTTCTAATTTCTCTAATTCTGCATTGTGTTTTATTAATATTGCCCATTTAACATTTTTACTAATCCTCATCATTCTTTTCTTTCTTTTGAATACTAGGTGGTCGTGAATGCACTCATCGGTGCAATTCCTTCCATCATGAATGTGCTACTTGTGTGTCTTATATTTTGGCTAATATTTAGCATCATGGGAGTAAATTTGTTTGCTGGCAAGTTCTATCAGTGTGTTAACACCACAGATGGGTCTCGGTTTCTTACAAATGAAGTTCAAAATCGTTCCGACTGTTTTGCACTGATGAATGTTAGTCAAAATGTGAGATGGAAAAACCTGAAGGTGAACTTTGACAATGTTGGACTTGGTTACCTGTCTCTGCTTCAAGTTGTAAGTGACTTCTTTCATGAATGTTTGATGTTTTAGTAGACAGTGGATGAAGAATATGTGTCATTCTTTAAATAATCTATTAACTAGAAATTAAAGATAAAGTACTTTGTGACTTTAAAAAGACACTTAGTCTTTCTTAGAACATGTGCCTATAAGCATGAGTTAAGAAGCATAGGTTCTGTTGCATTTGAGAGTTATTAATCGATGACTGACATTTGGTGTCATTTGGCTCCTCACCATGGCACCATCTGAATATTGCTCCAACATGAGAATAAGGAGGACTTCCTTCTAACACAGAGAATCCTTAAGAAATGGAGAAAAAATGTTGCCTGCCTTATTCATAAAAATCTCATCTATTTCTGGAAAAATAAATGTTGATGTGCAAATTGGCAGGAATTATTTGTTGTTATTGTCCTTGAGTTGACTCTGACTCCTAGCAACCCTGTGTATAGCAGAGTGGAACTCTGCCTGCCTGGTCTTTCTGCACCATCCTCTCACCTTCCAGCTCTGTATCAGACAGTGCTTCACTCCTATACACAGGGTTTTCATGGCCAAATTTTTTTAGAAGTGGGCGTCCAGGTCCTTCTTCCTAGTCTGGCTTAATCTGGAAGTTCCCCTGAAACCTGTCCACCATGGGTGACCCTGCTGGTATTTGAAATACTGGTGGCATGACTTTCAGCATCACAGCAACACACAGCCACCACAGCAGGACAACCGACACACAGGTGGCGTGGTTCCCCGACTGAGAAATGAACCCGGGACACAGTGGTGAGAGTGCCGAATCTTAACCACTAGACCACCAGGGCTGGGTCTGCAGGAATTGTAACAACCTGGAAATAATTAGCTTGGACTAAGATTTAGAATATGACTTGGGAATGTGTCCTTTTTGTTCTTGATATAACAACTTTATATTAAATTGGTATTTTGAAATACAGTAATACTTAGTGATTTGATATTAGTTAATAAGCGTTGCAACAATAAATAGACTAAACTCATGTATGGCTATTTTAGAGTATAAGCTTCACATTCAGATTCTATAAATGTTTTGTTTACAGGCAACATTTAAGGGATGGATGGATATTATGTATGCAGCCGTTGATTCTGTTAATGTAAGTATTGGTTGACATAACACTAAACTCTACAATTCTTAAAAGCTTCTTAGTTTAATTTGGCTGTTTTCAAACAGTAGCTCCAAGCAGCCCTTGGTGTGTACCACACAAAATGAAGAACTTCCACCCAATAGTAGTCTAGTGGTTACATGTGAAGCATTTGGAGACAGAGCTTGCCTCCACTTCTGGCTCTACCATCTCATACAAGCTCTGCAACTGACTTTGAGCAAATTGCTTACCTCTCTGAGTCTGTTTGTTGACTGTACAAAGAAAATAATTCAATGCCTCCCTCATGGGATTGTTCTGAGGATCTAACAAGAAAATGTAAGTAGAGCACTTAGGACAGCCTGGCAATAAGAAGTGCTCACTAATTATGAGTTTATCAAAATAAAAGTGAAATAATGTATTTTATTCATAGTTAATAAGAACTATATTTTTATATTTTAAAGAGCCATGGGAGAGTCTATGTGAAATAAGTTCTCTGCTAAGAAAGTTAAATCCAGTGAAGACAGTTCTGTAATCAAATGAAAAAAAGTCAGCAAAATTTATATAAATATGATATCATCTCTTTTACAGTCTTTTTTGGAAATAAAAAACATACTTTATGTCATTTAGCTACTAAATTATTCTACAAGTCTAAGAACAAGTATTACATATGGTTAAGCCCTGTGTAGTCATTTAAAGATTATGTTCATATACGTAGTAAGCATGTAATCAATATTTATGTACTGTTGAATAAATTTTTAGGAGTGATTATGTTGCGCCTCAACAATGCTATGACTTCTGAAAAGCCAAGTTCATCCAGGATAGCACTGTTTGGATTACCTTGTCAAACCATGTGAAAAAGAAAATGATGACTGTTATTGTCAACATACTGCTAACTTTTGTTAATTTTATAGGTAGACAAGCAGCCCATATACGAATACAGCCTCTACATGTATATTTATTTTGTCATCTTTATCATCTTTGGGTCATTCTTCACTTTGAACTTGTTCATTGGTGTCATCATAGATAATTTCAACCAACAGAAAAAGAAGATAAGTATTTTAAGTTTTTTTCATTGCACTAAAAATTCTGAACAATTATTTTCCCAAAAACATATTATGAAATTTAATTTGATATCAGTTAGTAATTAGCTTTATTAGAATTTCATTTCTTTTTCAAATAATTGGCCAGTATACAATTATAGCTATGCTTAATGTCATTCATCTCTGCATAGTAAAATAATGATCTCTTAAGTCATAACTATTTTTAAGCCATGGTTTTTTTCAGTGTTTCCTGTAGAGGATTGATTAATTAAGAAAAATTAATGCATTAATTATTTATTCAAAACACATTTCATAAATAGTTACTTCATTCTGTTCTGAGCCACTGTTCTGTGTGGCATGTCTTGAGCTTGTGCTTCAGCAAGACCAACATAAGCTATGGTTCCGGAGGTCAAGGTGTTTACCTTATAGCAGAAGAAATGAGACACGTAATGGAAATTAAGATTCGTTGAATGTTGCAAGTGAGGCACTCCCCTGAGATTTCTGTTTCATTAACCCTCACATCACTTGTATTAGTTTCTTAGCCCTGCTGTAACCAAGTACCACAAACTGGGTGGCTTCAAAAACAGAGATTTATT
The DNA here is from genome assembly GCF_037783145.1 of Equus przewalskii. Taxonomy (NCBI): domain Eukaryota; kingdom Metazoa; phylum Chordata; class Mammalia; order Perissodactyla; family Equidae; genus Equus; species Equus przewalskii. The sequence goes on along the minus strand of NC_091847.1, from coordinate 45,776,029 downwards.
TTCTCATATTTATGGAGGCTAGAAGCCTGAAATCAAAGTGTTGGCAGGGCCTTCAAAGCCTCTAGGGGAAGATTCTTCCTTGGATCTTCTAGCATCTGGTTGCTCAAGCATTAGTTGGCTTATGGCAGCATGACTTCAGTCTCTGCCTTCATGGTCATATGGTGTTCTTTCACTCTGTGTCTCTCTTCTTCTTAAAAGACACCCATCATATTGGATTAAGGGCCCACCCTACTCCAGTATGACCTCACTTTAATTTAGTTACATCTGCAATGACAATATTTCGAAATAAGGTCATTCTGAGGTACTAGAAGTTAGACTTCAACATCTTTTTTGGAGGGACACAATTCAACCCATAACATCAACCATAAAGGTATTATTATTATAAACCTTTTCTTATAAATGAGGACAGGCTCAGAGAGGTGAAGTGATTTACCCAAGAGCATACATAGAGTAAGTGATAGAGTTTTAATAGAGTCAATAGTTGATCCCATGGACCATATATATATATATATATTTAGGCCCTCTACCCTGCTGTATCTCTAAATATTATAATGTGAGATAGTGATAAATGCAATAATAAAATTAACAAAAACAACAAAAGAAATGTACATGGACAGTCAGAGGAAAAATAGATAAAGCTATAGAAAGTTTTGTGATGTATGTGACAATTGAGCAGGACTTGGAAGATGAATAAGAAGATGTGTAGCAACTGGGAGAAAAAAGGATGGACAATCTACATGGAGAAGTAGAGAAATGTGTGAGCACATGCATAGTGCTGATAAAGGAGGCAACAATCCAGAAGGAATAGCCATCCAACCAGTTTGGATGGAGATTTGAGATGGAGTTTTGAGAAGACAAATAGTACAAGATGAGGACAGTTATTATTATAATTGTTCTATTTTATTATTAGTTATTGTTAATCTCTTACTGTGCCTAATTTATAAATTAAACTTCATCATAAGTATATATATAAGTATACTTCATCATAAGTGTATAGGAAAAAACATAGTATATATATATAGGGTTCAGTACTATCCATGGTTTCAGGCATCCTCTGGGGTCTTAGAACTTATCCCCTGGGATACGCGGGGACTACTATATAAGCAGGACATTGATATTTATTAAGACTTGATGATGTGTCTGATCTTGTGTAAAGTACTTCACGCATGTAATCTTAGTCAAGTTTTACAACAGATCTAAAAGGCATAGTATCCCCCCTTTACCTCTCAGAGAGGTTACGTCACTTGCACATGGTTTGACAGCTAGGAAGTAGCTTCACCATAGATCTAACTCCAGAGTCTCTTTTTCCAGGGACTATGAAAACTCAGTTTTAATAAAAAATGAATCTAGTAATGATGCATAGAATGATTGGAAAGAGACCAAAGACTAAGCCAGACCCTGCTTTACTTCCTGCCTGGACCACACGTCAGTCTCCAGATTAGTCATTTGAAGCAATTGAGAATAGGGGATATTTCATTTAAGAGATTTGAGGGGGAGAGTCTACACTATTGTTTGTGATTTGTAAGAGAATAAAGCATCTAGGAGGTCTCAATTTTCTCATCAAAGTTGAGTGAGTTACTGTGGCTGTAGCACCACCCACAGAAAAAGAGAGGGGATAAGGAATAGAATTCAAAGAGGGAGTGATTTAAGATGCTGGCTTAGCGTCTAAGAAAAGATGGATATACATAAAATGAAATGTCATTATTGTGCATGATTGATATTTGCAAGTGATGGAAAATTTAGTAAATGTTAAATGTTATTTATGCTTTCATTTCCAAGTACAGGTGTTTATTTTTCAACGATGTTTTTAAAAGTCCATGTTTCATTCTTACAGTTTATTTCCGAGAGTCAAACTTAGCTAACATTATATATTCATGCCTTTAGACAGAGAGTCTTTAATAATTAATAATTATTTTTGCAAATAATTTTACAAAGTATACTCTAATTTTCTATTTAATTATTTTTTCAACTTTAGTCATTATATATGTGTTATTTTGATATATAAGCACACACGTATGACTCCCCAACATTCCCTACACAGGATAAATTAAACATGTATCTAGAAAAAGCTCTATGATCATGGACGGGACAATCACAGCCCTAAATGCTTTAATCTCCTTGCTCTTAAACGTTATTTGTGAAACAAGAATTGCCACTGCAGGAAGATGGGTTGGGTTGGCACCATTACCACTACTGTCAGGCAAAAGTTACTAATTTAGACACACTGACTATCCCTTACCATTCTTCCAGTATTTCATTTACGATTTAAGCAAACCTTTTATTTTCTGCCCTTTTCTGAATGGCTTAGGGTTTCTTTCCACTCTACTAAGAGCAGGAAAGAAGACAGGAGCAACCCTTCAATTAACCTGCTACGTAAGAGGCCTTCTGCTAGAACTTATAGTTCATCTGATCCATAGAACAACCAAGGGAAGTGGCATCTTTACACAAGTGTTTACACTGGGGCCTAGTGAAGATAAGTAACTTGTTTCAAGTCAAGTAACAGGTCCCCTGGCAGTCAGGATCCAAAGGTCTGTTTGACTTCAAAGCCCATATTCTTTCCAAGAGGCAATGTTGCCTCTTAAGGTTTTTTAAGTTCAATACGTTGATCTCAGCTTATGACTCTACCAACTACCCATATCTCTTTCAAATAATAAACCCCGTTTTACTAGTTTTTCCAGCTATCCATCATCCTTATAAGTAATGTTACCATCTTTAATAAGTTCATGTGATAATTGGGTTTTAATAGTTCATCAAAAAACACTTCTAAAAATTAGAGTACAAATTAATGGGTTCAAGTTATAAAAGGGAAAAGTAGGTAATATATTTACACAAATGCCTAATACAGAACTGGATACATAAGAGTAAATTCTAAGTATAGCAACCCCTTTCAGTAACTAACTTTATTGGGAAGGTTAATAATAGCAATAGTAATAGTAACTAACAATTATTGAGGGCTTGTGTATCTGGCATTGTGCTGAGTGTTTTGAATGCATTATCTCAATTGATCCTCACAACAAACCAATGAGATAGTTACTCTTGTAATGCTGAGATGACTTATCCTTAAAGAGATTAAGAAACTTGCCCAAGGACAACAGAGATGAGATTTGAATGAAGATGATCTGATACCAGAACTAAAGTCTTCACTGCTACGTAATACAACCTTGACATAGAGTGTAACATAGAAAAAGACCGGCCTCACTTACAGAGTGTTTCCCATCTAACTTTTAAAGGAATGCATTTTACACAAGGTGTATATAAGCTGTAGTAGAACAAAACAGCAATGCAAGTTTCTCTATTGGAGCATCTTGTAATCTCCCCTTAGTTTCATTCCACTCATCCTTATGTTGACACCCAGGGTATCATCAAGGGAAGACAAAATCTGCTGCTTTGATTTTTACCTCTAATTCAGAGCTCTGTCCCCAGTGTTTTCTTAGCTTCTTCTGGTAAGTTCTTGACGTGCTCTTGATATTCAGCCTCCATCAGTGAGCTATAAAGGATCCGCTCTTGAAACTGGCATGAAGGCTGTCTCTCAAGCCCGGCATCAGTAGATCAGATGAATATCAACATTACAAAAAGACTCCATATCAACTAGAGGAAAGGTGAATTAAAACACTCTAGGAGAGAAAGGGGAGTCTGGTTATCATTAGGTATCTAATAAATTTAAAAATGCAGTATAACAGGAAGCTGAATATTAACTAATCCAGGAAAACTAAAGGGAAACCATAACCAGATTGTTTTTAACTCCAGGAATCTACAGTAACGATTTTAGAACTGTAAATTCTCCAAAATAAATTCCTAATTACATGGATTATACTAATTTATGCCATAACTAAGAAATTGATATTACAGATCAGTGTAGAATATGCATCAATCTGTAAAAATTACAGATAATTTTAAGACATTAGCAGACCCTAAAAGAACAGGCAAAGTGTCTAGGCCCCCTTGTGGCTTTTACAGTTTGGAAACTTCATTTTGATGTTAGACTCTTTTGCTGTTGAATCTTAAAAGTTGTGTGTTCAATTAAAAAGTGCTTCAGGTCAGGGGCCCTGGATTATTGGTAATTTCCTCATTACCTAGAACTCTGTTATGCATAGTGTTGACACCTGATAAAGCGTTTATGTTGAAATTCCTTTACTTGGAATTAAAGAGGTAGCTAAAGAGTTTCTTGAAATACACACACATACACATACGGATATGTGTGTTACATATTTATTGTATATTCTTTTTCTCTGCTAAAGGAATATGGCATTTTAAAATGAATACAAATGAACGTAAAACTAATACCATTTTTGCTACACATTTTGGCCCGTATTCTTAATGAGTGCTTAAATATTAGCTAAATCATCAAAAAAAAGTATTCACTACTTTTATTTCTTATAATCCTTCCTAATATATTTGTTATTTAGCAATAAAATGTCTGATGAGAAAAGTAGCAGATAAAAATGTGATACCAGCACATAGTTTAAAATAACACAGATTACCTCACCAAAAGAAAATTGAGCCAATCATTATTGTATGTAATACATGTATTTTATATACATATTACTTTATGTATGGAGAGTCATGAGCCTACACGTAGGTAAATCCCTTAAGACAGGTTTTATTTATAGCTACATTGCGCATAATAAAATGCATTTCATTTCTATATTAATACATTTTTAACCTGTCGTAATGATCTGAGGAATGATCTAGACAATGATTCTGGTTTTAACTAGATTTATTTTTTATTTCTTTACCTTGGAGGTCAAGACATCTTTATGACAGAAGAGCAGAAGAAATACTATAATGCAATGAAAAAGCTGGGATCTAAGAAACCACAAAAACCAATACCTCGGCCAGGGGTAAAAAAAAATAAATATATGTATATGTGTATATATAGATATATATATATATCTATATATATCTATTTATCTTTAGCATGTAAATTTTCAAATTTTTTAAATTCATCTTTAATGTACTATTTTTTAAACATGAATGCTAATCTTTTGAAAAGTCCTTATATAACTAAATATATGTATTTTGAACATGATCACAGTTCTTAATATTTCTTCTTATTTTTTGTTTTTCTTTAAAAATTAAAAATAACTATATATGGTTTCACTTTTATGTTAGCACACAACTTACTACTAGTACAATGGCCTACAGAGAATCAAAATAGAATGTACTTCTGATTGAAATTTATTTATGCAAATGGTGATTTTATAATGTAGTGATTGCTATCTATCAGTAGGGTGAAACTAACATGTAGATCTTTGATATTACAACAAATAGCAAAAGAAGCAACTAAATTGGTCATGAATCTGAACTTTACCCTACCGTGGGGTCAAAGACCAGAATAGGCTCAGATGGAAATAGTGAGGCTTAGCGGTCAAAGAGTACTTTATATTCCTCTAACAATTGAAAAAAACATTTAAATGCATTATGTGCGTTTCAATTTATATTCAACGTAACACACCTTACCAAAGAGTCATACCTAAAGACAGAGCATCCTACAGGTGGATACCCAATTATTACCGAGCTAGCTACATGAGAATCCCCCAGCACTTTTTAAACGGAAACACTGCCAGGTCTCAGCCAGACCTACCGAATCATAATCTATGAATTTAAAGCCCTGGTATTTAATTTTTTGAGTACTCTACCTGATCTTGATACAATACTTTAAAACTTGCCTATACAACTATTAAAGGGATTTTGAAATGTGTTTCCTGGAAAGCATAATACTAGCAGTGAGATTGACAAGAAAGGTAATAAGTAAGTATGGCTATGTCTAGAAATATATGTTCTATGCAAGGAAGAGATAGGAAAATATAGGTCTCTGATATTTTAGCAGTAATATCAGTACAAGAAAAAACAACACTTTAGTTAAAATAATAAAACAAAGTAGAAATTTAGAGATATGTTATTATAGAAACTTGGAATACTTCAGGCAATGGGGCTGAGGTTTTCTTAACAAAAAATTACCTTACGATCGTGGTAATTCATATATAACATCCTAGGGTGGATATAAGCTTAGAAGCAAATGTTCGTATACAAGGCTAACTAAAGACTGGCCTGATATACTGAAAGTCTACAACAACAACAAAAAGTTTTCATTTACTCTCACTTGGATTTAACCCATTGATAATATTTCTTACAGAAAACAAGATAGGGATGATTGTAGATAACCTTGTAGAAAGCAAGATAGGGAAAGCAAGGCCAGGGATAATTTATGCAAGTTTTGAAGACATACCTTTTTAAAAAAATTGTTACTAGTGCAATGATTAGTGAACACTATTTGTAAATTTACTCTACATTCCATATTATTCTTGTTTCTTTGCAGAACAAGTTCCAAGGATGTATATTTGACCTCGTAACAAACCAAGCTTTTGATATCTCCATCATGGTTCTTATCTGCCTAAACATGGTCACCATGATGGTAGAAAAAGAGGGACAAAGTGACTACATGACTGATGTTTTATATTGGATAAACGTGGTTTTTATTATCCTTTTCACTGGAGAATGTGTGCTGAAACTGGTCTCCCTCAGACACTACTACTTCACTGTAGGATGGAACATTTTTGATTTTGTGGTTGTGATTCTCTCCATTGTAGGTAAGACCATTTATTAATGAGATTTTAATTTTGAATCAAACCAAACACACATGCTCAGAGAAGTTTCTGAATTCTTGAATGTAAATTTGCTTCCGAGTAAGTGAAGTGAAAGAATGAAGGAAGCTTAAAAACAAAACTAAACAAAACAAAAACTTCTGTGTCAGAATTCCTGGGTTCATGCTACACAAAGCCACAAGTTTTCTATTTGTTGGAAGCACATAATACTCCTTGATATTTGAGTTCCAAGATTACCTTCACAAAGGTAGCAACTATGTCTACATGTAGGCATGTTTTAGAAGACCAGTGCAGAATCTGAAATCACTTCCCTTTCTTAGCACATATGAGAACTGTCCCTTGATTAATGATGATATTAATAGCTAGAATATTAGTGACTCTTTGAGAAAATTCTTCCTGAATTCAAAGTGAAGTTAAGGTCTCACAAAATGCCATCTTCATTTCTCATGCCCATATACTTGGCGAGTCTGTAAAATGTAGTCATTTCTCAACCATCCGCAGTCATGTCTGTGAATCACAGTACATGATTTTATACTTCCTCCTCTTCCATTACCACAGCTATTTTTCTATCCTCTTTTTTTTTTTTCCTTATCTGTATGTGCCTTGCCCGGTGTTTTAGGATTGCATTTATTTTTAGAATTGTAAATTTTAGACAGTAAGAAATTATGGAGATCGTTTAATACAAACTCAACTTACAGATTATGAAACAGGCAGGCCCAGAAAGATTAAAGTTCACATAACCTAGAACCCTAACACTGAGTACCACAGAACTTAGAATAAGCATTCAAAATCAATTTTTTGAAAAAAGAGTATTATGACCAGAGGTGACATTAAAATTAAGATATTTGGAAACAAATTAAAATTTAGGTAGGAATCTCACACTACCAACAAGCATAATAGTGGAAGCATTCCCATTAAGTTAAGAAGAAGAAAGGAATGTCCCTCTGTTGCCTCTTTCGTACCAGTGTTGGCTGATGCAATTAAAAAGAAAACAAAGAGGTACTTATTTTTAAACAGTGGAGCAAATTATCTTTATCGTCATGTCATATTATGGCATTCTTTAAAAATTAAAGAGAGTCAACTAAAAAAATTGATTCATTTAGAGTTCAGAAGGTACAAATTTTCAATTACATGTACCAACAGTAATAATTGTTTTATATGTGGACAAAAAAATTAGAAAATGTTCTTAAAGAAAAAGCTCGTTCACAGTTACTGTAGAAATAAAGTAAATATCTAGTAACAACTTTAATAAGAATTCTATGAAGAAAACTAACAGACTTTTAAGAAGGCTTAAATAATTGAAAGGCTTATCTTGTCCTTGAATAAGAAGGCTCTCACTATAATTGTGACCCTCTTTTATGAATCAACCTGTAAATTCAGTGTAATCCCAATGAGAATATCAACAAGTCTTTTTGTGTGATGGGAGTAATAAATTGGCAATATCAGTATAAATGATTCTAAAATTCATCTAAAAGAAAAATTAGAGTGGTGACATATTGCTAGATATTAAGACTATTATAACATTGTAACATTGATGAAGTAAAACTGTGATTTAAAAAGCTTACTGAATTCAAATAGATAATTTAATGTCAATACATAGAGAATTATTCATTTACTCAGTGAAAAGATCACGAGTCAAAGAATAAAGTGTAAAACAATGGATTCTAGTAGAAATAGATTTTTAACCATGAACTTGAATAGTCCTTTCGATTCATGACACAAACTTGTGTCTATAAAGAAAAAACAATAGATATGACTGCATAAAAATAAAAATGTTCTATGGAGGAAAATTCACCACCACCAAAAAAAAAAAGGCTGAAATGAAGGACAAGTAAAAAAAAAATTATGGAGCATTTAAGGCCAACAAAGGATTAGTACTTCCAATAGTAAAATAGTTCTCATAAATCAATAATAAAATACTAAATCTCCCATTAGAAAAGTGGGAAGACAACCTAATTATGCAAAAAAAGAGAAAGTTGAAAATAGCCAACAAGAATATAAAATGTCTGAGGCTAGCCGGTGACCTACTGATTAAGTTCAGCAGCGTGGGTTTGGTTCCTGCACACAGACCAACACCAGTTGTCAGTGGCCATGCTGTGGTGGCAACCCACATACAAAACAGAGGGAAACTGACACAGATGTTAGCTCAGGGCAACTCTTCCTCAGCAAAAAAAGAAAAAAGAAGAAAAAGAATACAAAATATCCAATAAACAAAAAATGTGGATTATTTTTTCCAAAAGAAATGCACATAAATTAGAACAATTAGATGTTGTAAACATTATAAGGATTTTCTAGTAAAAATTATAAAGATGAATGACAGTACTGATAAGCATGTGCAATATGAGCACTTTCACATACCTCTAGTAGGAGTGTTAATTTGTATAAACTTTCTGGAGATAGATTTGGTGATATAGAACAAAATTTTAAATATACTGGTTGACCTAACTTCTATTAATATATTATCAAAGTATGCTCATGCAACTAGAAAAAATATACCAACTTGGATGTTCATCTCAGCCAAAAAAATTGAAAACAACATAAAATTCTTCAATATGTGGTTATTTTGACAAAACATCATACAACTATAAGGAATTATTTTGTTGTTATTTGTATGAAAATATCTCCATGACATATGATGAAGTGACCCAATTGGATTACAAAAATAAGCTTGTATAATATGATTACATTCATGTGTATATGTTTGTATGTGCTAGCATTGAAAAATGTCTGGGGTGATAATAAAATATTGACGATAGTTATGGTTGATGATAGTTTGGGTGATTTATATTTCCTTTTTAGCATTTTAGCATTTTACTGTATTGCTTGAATTTTCTACATGAGTATAAGATGTTGTCCTTATAATTTACAAAATTATTGTGAAGGAAAAAAATAAGGCCCAGCAATAGCAAAGGCGAGAAAATGTCACCATGGTAATTCTAATTTTCTTTGAGATTTCTCAATCCTTTGATTGCTGTGAAACTGCTTTCAGTATAAAATGACAGTCCTGAAATCCTAAGAGATGAGATGGGAGATAAAACTGTTTAGAGTCATGATTTTCTGTAGCATGGATATTTAAATATTTCCTTTTTATTCCTTCCCTCTTCACCAGGTATGTTTCTAGCTGATTTGATAGAAAAGTATTTTGTGTCCCCTACCCTGTTCCGAGTGATCCGTCTTGCCCGCATTGGCCGAATCCTCCGTCTGATCAAAGGGGCCAAGGGGATCCGCACGCTGCTCTTTGCTCTGATGATGTCCCTCCCTGCATTGTTTAACATCGGCCTCCTGCTCTTCCTGGTCATGTTCATCTACGCCATCTTTGGAATGTCCAACTTTGCCTATGTTAAAAAGGAAGCTGGAATTAATGACATGTTCAACTTCGAAACTTTTGGCAACAGCATGATCTGCCTGTTCCAAATTACCACCTCTGCTGGCTGGGATGGATTGCTAGCACCTATTCTCAACAGTGCACCACCCGATTGTGACCCAAGAAAAGTTCATCCTGGAAGTTCAGTTGAAGGAGACTGTGGGAACCCGTCAGTTGGGATATTCTATTTTGTCAGTTACATCATCATATCATTTCTGGTTGTGGTGAACATGTACATCGCTGTCATCCTGGAGAACTTCAGTGTTGCTACTGAGGAAAGTACTGAGCCCCTGAGTGAGGATGACTTTGAGATGTTCTACGAGGTTTGGGAGAAGTTTGATCCTGATGCCACTCAGTTTATAGAGTTCTCCAAGCTCTCTGATTTTGCAGCTGCCCTGGATCCTCCTCTTCTCATAGCAAAACCAAACAAAGTCCAGCTCATTGCCATGGACCTGCCCATGGTCAGTGGGGACCGGATCCATTGTCTTGACATCTTATTTGCCTTTACAAAGCGTGTTTTGGGTGAAAGTGGAGAGATGGACTCTCTTCGTTCACAGATGGAAGAAAGGTTCATGTCTGCAAATCCTTCTAAAGTGTCCTATGAACCAATCACAACTACACTAAAACGAAAACAAGAGGATGTGTCTGCTACTGTCATTCAGCGTGCTTACAGACGTTACCGCTTACGGCAAAATGTCAAAAATATATCAAGCATATATATAAAAGATGGAGAAAGAGATGATGACTTGCCTAGTAAAAAAGATATGGTTTTTGATAATGTTAATGAGAACTCAAGTACAGAAAAAACAGATGCAACCCCATCAACAGTCTCTCCCCCTTCATATGATAGTGTAACAAAGCCAGACAAAGAGAAATATGAAAAAGACAAAACAGAAAAGGAAGACAAAGAGAAAGATGGCAAGGAAAGCAAAAAATAGAGCTTCATTTTTGATATATTGTTTACAGCCTGTGAAGGTGATATATTTGTGTTAATAAGACTCTTTTAAGGAGGTCTATGCCAAAACTTTTTATCAAAATATTCTCAAAGTCAGTGCAGTCGCTAGCTCTGATTCCCTAAGGTAGGTGGGCAGCATTAGCAGATGGCTATTTTTGCATTGGTAAAAGTGACTTGAATTCTAAGAATAAGTCTATAGGGATTATTGATTATAGCAAACAAAGGTGATTTAATTTTATTTGCTTTTAATCAATCAAAACAGCAGGTAGAAAATCTGCCTTGTCATATTTTCACAGGATTGTAAACATTCGTGTTTCCCATGCAAATACAAACAGGCACGCACACACACACACAAATATCTATCATTTGCATAGCTACAAAAGTATTTTGTCTTGGCTTTGCAATGAAATGCCCCATTAGAAGGAATGGACATTAGTAATGAATGGTTAGTTAAAACATCTTGTTATTAGGGAACAAGATTCTTTTATCCATGTACAGAGGTCATTCTATATTTTGAGGTGCTTAAATTTATTCTATATTGCATCAGAACCAGTTTATACATGTCTATAAAATGCCATGGGAAAATGTATGTAGGTTATTCATTTCACCAAATACTTTTCATTCATCCTGACTCATATACCACCCAGGATAAGACTAACCTTTAGAGTATTGTGCTTCGTAGCCTGCCTTTTTTTATATCCTTCTTTGTTCATACAATAACCACAGAACATGAAAAATTATTTTAAGTACATGTCCTCAAAAGAAAAAAAGTGAAGATAATTGAGAAAAGAAGCAACTGAAGAAAGCTTTATTCACTAATATTTATCAAATCTACACTGTACCGTGCTGCCCCAAAACACCAATAATGACCCAACTCTTAATCTCTTTTGTCACAATTTTCTGCTTCCTCATGCAGTATTGTTTAGTCATTCTTTAGCACTAAACAAAGTTGATATTTCCCTTCGATGAAGTGCTTCCTGAGATGCAGACAGCTATTTGATACCATGGTACATGTTTGAGCAGATAACGACTTGGGCACAGTATTTACTGCCTCACCTCCAAACCATCCTAAATGTGTATGGCAAGATTTTAAGTCACAATTTATGGCAAGCTTTCAACAGACTTGTGTTTCGTATGAATGAAAGAGCATTCAACTGGGATGCTTGCCACTTGCTTTCCTGTCACTAACCTACTATCCTAATTTGTGCTAGTAATCCTTTTGGACCTCTAGTCTTTCATCTATAAAATGAGAAGGATGTCTCTTTCTCCTTCAAATTTTATAACTATGAGATATATTATGTATCAGTCAATAAAGGACCCTGAGCTTATAGTTTACCAAGCTCATATTCATTTTGCTTTAGCTATTGTCTTCCTACCAAGGTTTATAAATCTAGCTTTTAAAAAAATCCTTGTTAATTCTGGCTTGAAAAGAAATGGCCGTGATACATTTTTTCATGAGATTATCCCAGGAATATGAGATCTTTCTTCTATCAGGTTATTCATGCATAGGCAAAAACTGAGTTACAGAAGTAGAAAGTAGTTTTATTTAGAAGATTTTGTGGGAGTTTTCAAAGTAAATATATAGAACATATTTCATTCATTTGCTTTTTTAAATTAAAAAGAACAGAAATTATATTTCTATAATAAGTATTTAAACATATTTTTTGTTGTTCTGGCTAGTTAAAAATAAAGAAGATTGAAACGTACCTATAAGATAAGAAGAAACATACCTATAAGAGTAAAGAATGAGAGATAGCAAGAGAGACTAAGAAACAAAGTTATTGAGATAGACAAAAACAAATGAGACATTTCCACAGAACTTCCTATCTAGTACATTTTAAAATTGTGATGCATTTTATAACATTCATGAAGGAGATTATCACTTCTAGACATTTGTCTTAGGGTACATATGAAATTAAATCTAGGGCCAAAGATTCTTTACAACTATGTTCAATCATTCATCTTAGGTTATTTGAGCCTCTTTTTTATTTAATACAAAAGATACCATGCAGTGTTTTCTTAGACTATGTAGAGCATCGCATCACATACCTGCTAAGTCTACTGAAAATAGGTTTTGACAATTTAGTTAGGGAACCATGCAAAATATATTACATTTGTAAGACTTTTTTAATACATTAAATTAAGATATTAATATCACCTTAAATTTGAATTCAGTCTGTCCTCATTATTTTAAATCCATATAAATATAACTGTAGTCTGCATATATAATATAGTGTGAAAAGTGGACAGGTTATGTGTCATTTACTATTGATATTTTTACATTGCCTGATTTCTATGTAAAAAAAAAATATTGGCAACTGGTTCGTCAACACAATTTCTTCTTAGCATTTCAAAAAAAGAAAAAATTACAAAGTCACTCTTCCTTCTAGTTCATGCTGAACCTATTCCATGTTGAACAATATTTCTTTTTAAATATAACATAGTTAGGTTTTGTATATATATGTTTTCCCAGGAATGTCTGGTTGTGACTTTTTATCAATTAAAAACAAAAGTAATTGTAACTAGGCACTCATTTAGTACAGTGTAAGCTTGAAGGAAAATGAGACTTCTTTTTTCAAGTAAGTTACTCTTTGGTACTGAATATGAGATATCACCCTCCAGATGGCACTGTCATAGTAATACTTAAATTACCTAATCACTGAACTCATTTCACCTCATGATATAGAATGGAAGTTACACTGTAAAATTTAAATCACAATCAAATTGAAGTGAACAGATTTGAACACAAATCCATACATACAATTTGGATAGAAGTGGGAGAATCTCATTTTACCTTTTTCACTGGTACATAGTTTGCAAAAGATCTACGTGACTTTGGGCTGTTTCTGATTGTTGATGCTCAACAAGGCTGATCGTTGAAAACCTCAACCCAAGATGTTCAGCATGATTTTATAGAATTTTGATAGCTTTATTAAAAAGAGGTAAGATAAAATGCATATGTAAATAAAGCAGTTCTAAATAGCAATTTCAGAGAAATGTTAATGGAAATAATGAAAGGAGGGCCAGCTAAATTAGAATGGCCAAGTTACTGGCCTGGGTTAGGAGCTATGTATAAAGGCCACCAATTTTTGAAATATCTGTAGTTTATTATGTTATATTCTTGAGGAAAACAATCAAGAATTGCTTCAAAAAGAATGAATAGCCATGAACATAATAATGCCGTTTACATAGAATTCTTTACAAATTTCATACATCTATGAATGCTCAAAATGTTTGAGTTTGTCATAAATGATACTGTAGTTAATACTTGAGACTTACACATTGTAATAGAATCTAAAAATAAAAGTCATCCCAAAAAATCATGTTTGCCTGTATTTTCTGTTTCTGTGAAAATAAACTTTAAGGAGATAAATTCAGTGTATCCCTAAATAAGTTGCAGCTACTGTTAGCTTTTTTTTTTTAATTGAAAGATGGAAAGCTTCAAATGTCCTCCAGGAAGAAGTCGTCCAGGATAAGAAAGATGGGGACAAGGAATATAGAATTCCAAAGTAATTCATTGAAATCCACAACAGAGTTTGTGTGGGAGGAGAAAATAGAGACAGGAAGTGAAAGTATATAAACATTAAACTGCACTGTGACAATATGTATCTTTTTTGTGTAATAGCCTTCAGACATAGTATAGCAAACATAATGGCTAAGGGCTTGGGTTCTAGAACCAGAACTGTATTTGGATACCAGCTGAGCCATGACTCTGAGTTTCCTAAATTGCATTATTTAACCTATGTGCCTTAGCCTTCTCATCTGTAAAATGGGGATAACAGTACTACTTGCAATATGGTCATAAGAGTATAAAGAGAAAATCCATATGAAGCAATTAGAACAAGCCTGACAACACAGAATCAAGACCTGATAATAGTAGTAGTGGTTAGTGTGGCAGCCAAGTTGCCACTAAAAGTATGAGCTCAGGCTACCTCTCCATCATATAGGAGGACAATGCATTCTACATAAATGTTAAATAATAATGATATTTCTTCTATTTTATATGATAAGTATAAATATAGTACCCAAAAGAGTCTCATGCATCCTTTTGATACGTAGTAAACATTTAGTGATGTGACATATACACCAAAATCTTTCAAAATTGAGCTATTTTTGAGATTTGTGAATTCAAACAATAGGCTAAAACAAGGAAACATGCATATTTGCAAAGGTTTAGCTTTTTTCCAAGAAAAAAATTTGGAGGTGGTAGTTCCCATAATTAGCTAAATATTCAATCCAAACCTCTGGTTATTTTAGCTGTGAGCATCCAGTCCTGTTATTGGTCTTTAAATAAGATATACTAAAAATGATTGCTACTTGCTGAGCGGTTATTTTGATCTTTTGTGTTGTTATAATGATATGTAAAAAGGTGTAGAATATTCCTAGGGATCTCTGTACTGGCAGTTGTGATAGTCACTCTGCAAAATAAAATAATAGTACTAAACAGTACTATCATCCATTTCAACGTAACTGATTGACAATCACATGAATTTCTGACAGCAAAAAAGTTAAAAATTCTTCCTTGCTATGGATAACATTATACCATAATCCAAGGAAAATGGACTGCAGAGTTCATGGTAATCTCTCTCAAGGGAGAGAAAAACTGTACTGGTTAGAACAGAAGGGAGCATTGGTGCAACAGCGTTTGAAGCGCACAGGAAGAGAAACATGAATAATTGATAGCTATAAACAAGCAATAGAACAAACATGCCGCACTTAACTCCCTATTATTCTGAGTCGTGTAACTAGATACCTACATTAGCAATTGATCTGTCCAAGAAAAAAGCCAGTTTTAAGAGATTTAGGAGGCATGCGTAATGTCTGTATCATGTGCTTTAGCTTGACTTTCATCTAATGTTTTTCATAAATAATTGAAATGCAAAAAAATGTTAGATAAAACAAGGGGCAATAGGTATATAGAAAAGATTCAGAGCTTGTTGACAATTTTGAAAACCTGGTAGAAGTGAGCTGAAATTATTCCTTTTTCAGATGTAATGTTTGCTGACATGTCCTAGTTCTGATTTTGTTTCGTACATGACAAAACATCTTCTATTTAACTTCCACAAGGTGACTCTAGCAACAGCTTGGAATGTCTTTATGAACCAATCAGAATAATGAAAAGCAAAGACAAACGATTTGACTAAATGAAAGAAGCCGGTTGGAAAAGGCTACATACTGTGCAGACTAGCAGGTGGCTCCAACGGAAATATTGCAACTCAGTCAGAACATATTGAGATTTCTTAACCCTAGAGAATTTTAAATAGAATTGATTTTAACTACATTAGACCCCTAGCAAAATGTGGATGAGAACTACCAAAGAAAACTTCTTTAATATATTGAAGGAAAGAATGCAGTTCACAGACAAGGTCTGAGAAAGATTCCTGATAAATTGAGACTACAGGAAAGTGGAGTTTCCAGCCTTCCCAAAAGGTCACCCAAACCCCATCTACTTTTGGTCTTTCCACAGAGTTTTAGCGATGCTGACACCTTCACTTCCACCTCAGCCTGTGAAATCAAATCCATGAATTTAAAGCTTTTCTCGCTCCCGATTAATCTCTAGGGTGTCAAACTTAGCAAATTCAGTTTATGTTCAAAGAGAACTAAATATGATACACGAGTTAGTCATTCATTCATTCAATAAATATTTACTGAGCACCTTCAGCTGCCAGTTCCTGTTTCAGACACTGAAGACACAGACAAATGCTTTCCCCCTCGGAGCTTTTATTTGGGGAGGAGACAAAAATGATGACATGTGAATGATTATAAATATCAGAGCAATATTATATTAATTTTATCATACATTATAAATCATGCACATGTTATATGTATTAGATTGTTTTATTATATATTATATTACCTACATTATATACTATTTTATTTTATGATACTTAGGTAGTTTCAGGGTGTACCACGCAAAAGCTTCGTAATTTTTGTTCATCACTTAAAATTAGTGACTTGAGGTTGTACACATTTTTTCCTGCAAATTTTTGTAACTCTAAATACACTTACTCTAGTCATTCATTGGAATAACTTATAAGCTGCTTTGCCAGAGAAATCACTCAGGAGTTAACTTTTCATTCTAAATAGTTATTTGACTTCTCACTACTACAAATGAGCGATTTAAAAAAAAAAAAAAACATTTAAAATAGTCATTTTGCTTTGGCAGTTTAGGCCAAAGATTTAATGAGGCAAAGATTAAAATTTATAGTTAAAGATTTGCACTTCTGGGTGAAGCTAGGATATTATCATTTGTCCTTAATATTATTCTTAATATTGGAAATCAAGAACTAATTTTGTAATAAAATTTTATGGATGAGAAATAAGTATAAAAACTCCATAGGAAATATCTTTTTTTCTTAAAACATTCTGTGAAGCTCACAATGACCAGACTTCTAAATGTCAAATATTTTGATTCTTTTTAAGAAAATAGTAAAGATAGAATTCCCTTGTAATCTCCCTAAACAGCTCAGCACATCTTGATATATTGGTTCTATCTGATGCCCTCAGCAGAATCAGCTTTGATAAGGATTGGGAGAAAACAGAAGTGGGAAAAGAATTCCTCCATGCTTCATTTTCCTGCCTAATTTATTTCCTTTTATATATTCATCTTACTCTAACCATCTTCATTTCGACACTAAATTCAGAACAAAGATTGATAACTGGTTTAGAGTCACCTAATTTGGCCCTGGCACTTGCAACTAAAAAAAAAAAAGATGCATTTATCTCTAAAGAATCACACATTGTCCATTTATTTTAGAGCCAAATGGGTCTGCCTCCTACAAACCTCAGCCAGAATACCACCTAGAGCTGGGTTATGGGCACAGAGAGATCTGGAAGGGAGCCAGGGAGAATTAGCAAAGCAATCTACTTCAGCTTCCTGACTCTAAGCCACAGCCTATACTAGAAATCTGAAGAATGCAGGCAGAAGTGAATCTTTGCAAGCAAGCACATTTTAAATTTTTCCCTTTGAAATAAAGTTAAAATTCACTAACTCTCCTGCCTTAGAGCTAGAAGGGGCATGATTAACTTGGCGTAAGGAAGCCAACGTTTGTGTAGAAAAACAAAGCCCTTTAATCTGCACAAAGCTGAGAAATCATTATGGCAGCTTAAAATGGCAGCCTTTGGCATTTTTTCCCTATTAGCATTTCGTCCTGTCCAGTTATTCCCTCCTAGAATAAGAGAACTCTTTTTTCCTTCCCTGCTTCTGTTATCTTGGGAGCTAAAACCAACAAAACTAATCTCTTCCTCTTTATAAGACCAATAAAGCAAATTAGACATGACATTGAAAGCACTTAAAGAAATCTGAGCTCTGTTTTTCAGAGTGCAAGACCATCTTATGCCTTTAAGAACTG
Source organism: Equus przewalskii (assembly GCF_037783145.1). NCBI lineage: Eukaryota > Metazoa > Chordata > Mammalia > Perissodactyla > Equidae > Equus > Equus przewalskii. Next base: position 45,757,753 of record NC_091847.1, on the reverse strand, counting down.
TCAGAAGATGTAAACGTACGAATATACACACAGCAGCATCATATTAAGTAAAATCATTAGTTTAGATCTGCTTCGCCGTTCCAGGGTTTCGCTGGTATGGATCCTGGGTGCAGACATGGCACCGCTCATCAGGGCACAGTGAGGCGGCCTCCCACATGCCACAACTAGAAGGACCCACAACTAAAAATTATACAACTATGTACTGGGGGGATTTGGGGGAGAAAAAGCAGAAAAAAAAAGAAGAAGAAGATTGGCAACAGTTGTTAGCTCAGGTGCCAATCTTTAAAAAAAAAAACAATGGAAAAGTAAGAAGTCAAATTGAATATCCTCTTTTTTGAAGTATACACTTGCATTTTCCATCTAATTTTAAATTGGGCTTTCAGCACATCAGCAGAAACGTCAAACTAGGAAATTTTGAAAACCCACTTCTCCGTAAAAGAATAGGAACACTGTCTTTATCTGGCCTGACTCGGAGCTCACCCAGTGCAAACAGCCTTTTTCCTGGGGTTGTTTGCAATTATTTAACATTGCAGCTGCCTGAAGCAGAGTTAATAGTTGGGATAAACAAGACAATCAAGAAATTTAAAAGAAAAAGCTGGGGAATAAGATGTCCATAATGGACTTTGTAAAACTCCAACATATTTCTGGGAATCAACAAGCCACATGCATGTACAGGGCTGTGAGCATCCGAGGGCTGCGAACGACCCAGGGCTGCACACAAATCCTGAGCCCTCACCTCTGACTGACCTTGAGGCTCTGCATCAGCAGAAAGTGACAGCTAAGGCACTGTTGCAAGTTAAGGCCTGCCTGAATCTTAAAGGCATGTCCCGACAGGCAAACAGAGGCCCTCAGGAAAGGCTGGGAGATTTATTGGTCCAAGGCATCTAAAGAAATTTCTGTGCAATCATTAGATGACCACTAAGCTAATCGAGCAGAGACTTCAGTTCCACACATGACAAAGAATATAGACTTTGCTGATTTAGTTCAGGAAAGTCGCTAAACAAATAAGCAGCAGCAGCAAAAGTACCACCAACACAGCAAGTTAACAATGACAAACCCAGGGGAAGGCGGAGAACGTGAACCTGATAAGATATGATTTCTTATTAGAAACTATGGAGGACAGAGGTGGGGGGATGACATATTCAGATATTGAAAGAAAGACTGAACCAAGAATTCTATATCTAGAAAACTAACCTTTAAAAATGAAGGAGAAATTAAAACTTTCTCAGATAAACAAAAACTGAAAGAATTTGTTGTGAGCATACCTTCTTACAGGAAATGCTAAGAGAGCGCTTAGGCTGAAATGAAAGGACACTAGAGAGTAACTCAAATCTACTTGAAGAAATAAAGAACACCAATAAAGATAACCAAATCAGTTAATATAAAATACCAATATAAATGTATTTTTTGTTTTTAATTCCTCTTTTTCTCCTACATAATTTAAAAAACAATGGCGTAAAGCAATAATTTTAAATCTGTGTTGATAGACACATAATGTGTAAAGATGCAATCTGTGTGACATAGTATCACAAGTAATGAGGATGGAAAGGAGATATTTAGGAGCAAAGGTTTTGCATACTATTGAAACTAAATTGGTATTAACCCAAACTGGATTTTTACAAGTTAAAATGTTAATTGCAAGCCCCAGGGCAACCACTAAGAAAATAACTCAAAAAATACAATAAAAGAAGTGACAAGGGAATTAAAATAGAACACTAAAACTCTCTATTAACACAAAGGAAGGCAGTAAGGGAAGCGTTGAGGGAGAAAAAAAGACGTAAGACATATAGAAAATAAGCAACAGAAAGGCAAACAGAAACGCTACTTTATCAATGCACTGGAATGTCAGTCTTTTTCTTCCCTTTTTTTGAGTTATTCATCAGAGAAATGAGAATTAAAACAGCAATGAAATATCACTAGACCACCATCAGAATGGCCATATTTGAAAAAGACTGACTATAACTAGTGTAGTCAAAGATACAGAGCAAAGGAAATTCTCATACATTGCTAGCAAGAATGTGAATTTGTACAATTACTTTGAAAATATGTTTGTCAGCATCTATTAATGCTAAACATATATGAATTCTATGACCAGAAATCCTGCATAGGCATACATACACAAAAATGAGTGTTCATAACCATCAAAAGACATTTATATGAATGTTCAAATATAGGGTATTCATAATAGCCTCAAACAGGAAGCAACAGAAAAATCCATCACAGTTAAAAAGGATAAATATTGCAGTATAGATATACACAACACAATACTATGCACAAGAAAGAACAACTTACTGATACATGTGTCATCATGGAGAATCTCACCAACATAATGATGAGCTAAAGAAGCTAGATATCAAAGATTACATATTGTAGGAATGAATTTATGAAGCTTAACAACAGGAAAAACTTAATTCTTTTAATAAAAGAAGACTGGTAATCTTTTGGGAGGTTATTGACTTTGAGGGGCATAAGGGAGAATTCTAGGGTACCAGAAATATTTTGTATCTTAACCCGGGTGGTGTTTACATGGAAGTGCAAATATGTCTTTTTGAGCTGTGTGGCTTTCTCACTGTACTGTATATTTATTAGGCGTCAATAATGTAATAAGTAACAACAAGACTCAGGATTACGGAGATCAGCCACTATCTGCAGGTGGCTCAGCTGCAGTGTCATCTTATTACTTTGTTTCCTGCTGCTTCTTTGCTTTTGGTTCTTGGGAATTTCCCTTAATTTCTTGCAAGCTTTGCGTGGCATTCAAAAGATATTTCTTAAATTTCACTCAACAGACATTTTATATCAGGTTTAGTTTTTCAGGATATCTGGTCACCTAATTGCTGGGCACTCAATGGACGCAGCATGTTTTCCGTCTAGGGATCTCCTGTAACTTCGTCTGACAGTCGCAAAAACTAAGGTCACTCTAATAAAACAAAGGCTTCCAAAATAATTTTTTTTCTCCATTTCTAAAGCCTCCCAGAGCAAACCTAGAAATAGCTAAAAAAAGTAGTAGAGAAATGGAAAAAAATATTTTATCCAAGAAGACTCATTAAGTCTGAGACTTAAGTGTGTTAATTTAGATGTTCTGATTCTTTTATATAAGAGTAGTTATTTGTTGATCTAATGGAAACCTCTTTTTCCTACTGCATTGTAATTGCATTTCACTAACAACTCAAAGCTATCTGAGAATTTGGATGGACTATAAATGCATTAATCATTTATCTTTAGAGGAATGACTTGAAATGAAGGATGCAATATGAACAGCTCTCTTTTCTTCAACTTGCAATAAGTCTAAAGGTTTTTCTTTTCTTCATCATTTAGACAACCCATTCTCTTTACAACCTATCTCAGACTAGAAATGAGCTGATAGATATAATATTTACCCTGTCCCTCAATTAAAAAAAAATCTCAGAGCCTTCTTGTTTCTTTCCCTTGCATAGATACCCAATTCATCAACAAATACTATTGGTTCAACCTGTAGAATATAATCCAAATCTGCCCATTTCTCTTCATCTCTACCATCTTCACTCTAGTCCTAACCCCCTTTTTGTTTTGCTTGGACTGTTGTAGTAGCCACTGAACAAGTCTTTCAGATCCAGTTTTGATTCCCTACGGACTGTTCTCCACAGATCAAACAGAGGGATTCTTTGAAACTTTAATTTTGATCAATCTGTTCTCCCTATTGCCTCAATTCTTCTTAAGGTTGTTTAGCATGAAAGGCAGACTTTTTAGCACTCTCAAAAGAGCCTTACGTGATCTGGCCTCTTTGTATCTGTAGTACCCCACGTCAAAACACCCTCTTCTAAAACTCACATCACTTCAGTTCCACTCTCTTTCTGTTCTTCAATCCAGTTAGTCTACTCTTGCATCAGGGCCTCCGCTCTTGCTCTTCTCCACCTAGAACATCCCTCTGATTCAGAACACAGCTGTGCCTTCTTAGATTTCAGCTCAAATGTCTCCTCCTTAGAGATGCCTTCCCTAATCAGTCTACTGAAAGCAATCCCACTTCCTTAGTCACTCTCTACCACATTAAAGTGTTTTACTTTCATCTCACCATTTACTATTATCTAAAATTATGATTTTATCTATTTGTTTACTTATCTCCTTTCAATTGATAATATAACCCCATGAGGTACAGACCTTATTTATTTTAGCTATCTCCATCCCTAGAAGGCCTGACATCCAGCAGATGCTCAGTAAATATCAGTTAAATAGATTATTGCAGAGCCCTGAACTTCATCAGTTTGGCTTGAAAAGGAAAAGCTCTGATGGACAAATACCATGACAAGGCCAGCGTCTGCTCATAAGTTTAATGTTACCTTTTCCATGGTTCTGTGAATTTAAAAGAGAAATCCTAGGAATATATAGTGAGAGAGGGATGGCAGGGAAGGACTTTCCTGAAATTCTTTCATTCATAGCACATTATGGGGCCATGTATGGCTATTTTTGTTTTCTTCATAAGTCAAAAGCAAATCACCTCCTAAATCAGCCCATCAGGAGATAAACAACCACAAAAGGAATGCCCACCAGTGGTGTACTGATAAATATTTGATAACTGGCTCTCCTGGAGAAACAACTCTTACTTCTATGTACTTTTTGTTGGTTTCTGTGGTGTAAATACTCCCACTACAGCCAATTTCAGGCAAACTACTTGAAGTCACTGAATGTGGAGGTAGGAGGAGATGGGCACCATTAGCCCTCTCCAGCTGGTCCAAACTGGCTCCAGCACACCGCTGACTTCTACCATGTTCCAAGAACAGTGTGAAGCATTTTATATTTAGTCTCTCCTATCTTAGAGCAGTCCATAAAACTGATTTGTTAGTCATATGTCAGAAATGAGGAAATAAACTTAGTAACTTGCCCAAGGGTACACATCATAAAAGGGATGAAGCCAGAGTTCAAAGCCAGGTCTCCTGACTCAGGAACCACATCTTTCATTAGTTCCAGGGAGTGGTAGTCAAAAAAAGCCACACGAAAAAAACCCCAGCAACAAAAAAACTAACAAGACTTTAGTTAAATATCAAGCAGCTTCTTACGAGCATGTCTATTTTCTGAATATGCTGGATGTCTCACAGATAATGCAAATTTTATTGCTAGCATCAACTATATGTGGAATATGTAATTAGATGGATTAAGAATCCTAAAAGTGGAAGATTAATCAAAGTTCAGTGCACCAGCAAAATCTTGGAACACCTCTCTCTACTCCTCTTCTTGCTTTTTTCTCTAGCTCTTTTTTTGACCCCTTCCCTCTGAACATTAACATCCTAGACGTGGAGGGGAGTAGGCATAGAAAGAAAAAATGACTCAGTATCAAACACAATGTGTCTACTTGTTTGGCAATCCTGGTGAAAAACAAAAATGGATCAGTTTCTAGGATAAAACTGTCAATGAGGTAGTGAATAACTTCCATCCCTTTGAAAGATGGAGTCACCACCTGCCAGGGATAAAGTAGGAGGAGATTAGTCCTGAGCTAGACCAGTGATTCTCAGATGTTAGCACATGTCCGAATCACTGCAGATTGCTGGGCGCACTGCCAGTTTCTGATTCAGTAGATCTAAGGTGGGCCCCCAAATTTGCCTTTCTAAGAAGTTTATAGGTGATGATGAGGCTTTCGTCCAGTGACCACACTTGGAGTAGGGATGCTCCAGATGCCAAGTAGTTTGTATAACATTACAGCTAGAAAAGCACCAGTCAAGACCTCTGCTTCTCAAACTTTACTACATATTGCAATCAACTGGGGACCTTAAAACCAATGCCTGAGTCCCATCCCGGAGATTCTGCTTTAATTGTTCAGGGGTGCAGCCTGGGTTTTGGGATTTTAGAAACTACCTAGGTAATTCTAAAGTGCAGCTAAATTTGAAAACCAATAGAATTCACTCTGGATTTTAACCCATAGGTACTATATTCTTTACACATATCTCTTGGTGTCTCCTCCCAAAATTGACCCATCAGAAAAGCACTCATTCCTTCAGTTTCCTACTTTGTTTCAAGTGTGTGTTGAATAGTAGAAACTGGAGTGCCAGCTGAGAGATCCAGTAGACTGCCCCTAAGCTGTCAATTAGAAGGCTCACCTTAGGGTCTTACTTGGTCTCTGCTAATTACTGCATGTGTGACCTTACTTAGTTGAATATAACATTTAACTTTTCTGTTTTGTCCCTTGTTCTGGGTAAGTATAGATAATAGAGAGCAGGATATAAAAGAACTTGGAAAAGTTTGAAGAGTTATAGGGAAGAATTATTATTTATGGGTATGATGACAGCAGTGCTTATAAAAGGTACATTATGGATGAAAAAAATTAGCACAGCTCCTAGTTTAAATATATTCTCCCAGCTCATCTGCTATATGAGAATCCTAAACAAGAATGTTAAAGATTAGCAGCTTAATGCTCTCTGCTTGCTGAAATTTCCTTGGTCCAAGGTAACCAATGTGCTTATAATTCTACAGTATAAATAAGCAACATCTCCTTCTATCTTACATGTGTGTCTCCTCATAGAATCCACCCATCAAGGAGAGAAGCTATGAATCTCCCATGTATATGCTTATTTAACTAAGGGCCATTGCCTAACGTTTTATTTCTCTGTATATGTGAGGTTAAACATGTTACCTACTTTCCATTGCTAAAAACAAGATGACAGACAACTCAGATTCCATAAGATGCTTTAAAATAATACTATAGCAAAGAGAGAAATTATGGTTCCATTTTGCCCTGCAAGTTTTTTAAATTCCTTATATAATGGCTCCCTCTTCTGGTCAGTGAAATAAAGACTTCTCAGGCTCCAAAATGCAGTTGGAGTTCGTTTCACAAATAATTAAACTCATCTAGTATGAGTCAGAAAAGTCCCACAGACTTGACTAATTACTTCCTTGAGAATTTTATTTATCATTTAAATTGACCCCAGTCTCTCTAATGCTGCCATGGAAAGACAAATGGTGCTGTGTATATCTTGCTTCCTCTCATTTCCTTTGTCATCTCTCCTCAGTCTTGCCTCTTGATACTTCTGCTGGTGCTCAGCTCCTGCTGCTACCCCTGAGAGTTCATGCACACTTGATGTCTTATGCTCCTACCCAAATTTTCACTCTAATTTGGAAGAAATCTTATGAAATTTATGCTAAAATAGCAATGAGAAATTATGGATAGCTGCAGGGACCCACAAACAAAGTTTCGTGCCTAGAGATGGAATGTCTAGCAGAAAGCAAGCCTCTCAGTAGTAGATCTAGAACCAATATGCATATGAGATCTTTTTGGGTTTATGGGCTCAGCTTAGTAAGAATGAAGATCTACTGAAAAGCAAAGTTAACTGTAAATGAATAGTGTACTTAAATGAAAAATAACGACTGTGAACTCACTTTGGATATAAATCTCATGGAAATGTTTTACTCTCCTTGTCCCAAGTCTATTTGATGTTCCTTTAGCAAACATAACACAATTTTCCCATATTCTTTAGTTCATGCAATACAGTAAAATAGCAGACAATTTTCAACAGTATTTCAGTGTCTATCTGACCCGTACCAAATATAAATTACTGGTTCAATATAACTGAATATTAACATATACAGCTAGGTTAGTATTTTAGAAATCTAGTTTGAGCCTCGTTGTCATTATGGCTATGTTTTACTTTATATTAAGAGGAATAAAATCTTTCCTTGGAATAGGGAGGCAGTGACATACTTAAATAGAAATTATATTTTTACTCTTAATATTTACTTACAGAAATTATGAGTTATTTTTGTATGCACTGGAATGTCCTGGGCCACCATGAAAGACATTATTCACACCAAGACATATTGAATCTGTCAATATGTCTTTTGAGATAAAGCTTATGCAAGAAGTTAGCAGAATAATAAAAAAAAAGTTAGGAAGAGACATCAAACCCTCTTCTCTATAATGTCTCTATAAGAAATAGAAAACTTCTGCTACTGTCTTATGCCACCACTATGGCTGCGAAAAATCTCAGTCTCTTCTACTAATTTAGTGTTAAGATATTTTAGATAGTTTTATTAAAATGAAAGGACAAGAATTCATTACCTCAAAAGTATAGTAAATAAACTGTAAAAAAGAATAAAGAATAGTATATAAATACTTTAGCATCAAAATAATCATCGAGCCTCCTTTGAATCTCCGATGGGCACAGCATTGTCACTAACTTACTAACAAAGTCTTACATTCTCTGATATAAAATGTATGAGGAAAAGAAATAACCAGTGAAATTTTGTAAGATAATTAATTCAACAGATATTCAACAGGATATTTATTGATTGCCTACTATATTAAGAACTGTTCTAGACACGGAGGGGAATAAAACAAAACAGACAAAAGTTCCGGACTTTAATAATAATAAAAACAAGAATAACAATAGCTAACAGTAGTTGAGCATGTATTACTAAATCCTAAGTGATCTATTCAACTAATTTATTCTTCAGTTAAGTCTTGTAACAAATTTCTTCTTTGTCCCTGTCTTTTCTTTGTTGTCCTTCACTTTCCTCATTTGTAGTAAGAAACTTCACAATGGTCCAAGTTCATTCTAAGCAATGCGGCAGAAAGGAGGATCACAGGTGGAGGGGAGGATGCTGACGATGAGCATGCTTCTGTTATAAATTCCACGTGCCTGAGTCCTCCTCCTCACTGCACCTTGTTAGGACAGCCCCAAGCAGCACTCGGCTGTCTGGGGATTTAGTATGTACACAGCACTGAGATCGATCTTAAAAGAAGCCTGTTATCATGGTCCCACTTAAATGACTCAAAGTCAAGAGAACTAAGAGAGGAAAAGTAAAGTCTGGAACAAGCAAGCTAGAACCGTGAGGGAAACCAGGTCAGGAACACCTTGGTCGACAACTATAAGTTCCACAGATCTCACTGTAAAAGGCCCCCTGTAGGTCTGATGAAAGGAAATGGAACTAGAACGTATGTATTTGTGGACAGCAGGGTTTGCCCTATCTGGTAGTAGGTCAGTCTTGAATTATGACTTGGCCTCCAAAGATATAAAAGGCAATCAGTCTACAGCTCTGGATTCCATGACCTTACAGGTTGCTCACTCTGCTTATAGATAGCTCTCTTTGGTTGTTCCTCAGACGGGCAGAAGGGCTCTGGGGAGCTGCATCCACTCACTCACTTGTGTCTGTATCTGGTTTTTAACCTGCATCGCTTGTTGCTGGTTTGGTATAAACCAAAGTGAGAGCAACTGTGAACCAAATCTCAGCGCACATTCACTAGTCATTGATCACAGACCAGTCCTCTGCAGCCTGGCCAGCTCAGGTAGGCTTCTTGAACACATCTCACCAGGCTAGACAAATCTCGCTGGTCGTCTCACAGGGGTCTGCCTTGCCTCATGTGTTTGGGGGAACACATTGTACTACAGAAACATACATTTATTATTTCCTTGAAATCTAGGATTAATTCCTCAGACCGCAAAAGCAACGTGTTCTTTGTAGAAATTTGAAAGACACAGAAACCCAAAAAGAAGAAAAAAATAGTCATAATCCCTTAAAATAAACAATTATTTCATTTTGATTCATTTCCTCCCATTCATTCCTTCTATGCAGGTAAAGTTGATTTTTGTGTTTTCATGTGGTCTTGATAGGGTCATGGTATTATACAGTAACCCAAGAGGATTTTTTCTTAAAACTGTCAGCTGTCAGCTCAGTGCTATATTTGGTTGATCTTACAGATCTTTCTCTCACTCTCTTTCTCTCTGCCTCTGTCTTTCTCTGTGTGTCTCTATCTCTGTCTCAGTAGTGAAGGCATTGGTGCTGATGAAAAGTCCCCACTCCCCAGAGCCACCATATGGATGCTGTACTATTTAATTTAATTTATTTGGATACAGTGGGCAGGGGAATGAAGCTGGATTTTGCGTGCTGCTTCTTAGCAGTGGCAGAGTAAAAACCATCAGCAAGTTCTGCTTCCAAATGTTAGTCCTTCTAGGGGAGACACTCCTAAATAAAATGTATATGGGAACCCTCAATTACAAACAATTACTAAACCAGCTCTCTAGTCCTAGGGGCAGGCCCCATGAGATTCAAAGTTCCATCATAGGTAGCCTCACATATCTGGTCATGTATTGTCCCTACAATCACAGTAAGAGTGAGTGTATGTATATGTATTTAAAAATATTTTCCAAAGGGAGGAGGTTGAAAATATTTCTACTTATTTTAACCAGTTTTTAACTCTTTAAAACTCTTATCAAGTTCATGTGTATATAAGTTCATAAAAATGTGCAGAAGCATATACATCATACACTAATGTTTCTAAATAATGGTATTTGGGTGTGTTTTCTTAATTTTTTTGTATTTTATGAATTTCACTTTTTGTTTGAATATTTTTAAAATTAAGTATGTTACTTTTATCAGCAGAAAAAGACATGTTTTCTAGTTTATTTTAAAAACCAGACAAAACAAAACCTTTATGAGATTAAGTTCAGCAAAGCCCCTCGCCTGGTGGTATTTGTGTCTATGCCCCAGTGAGTGGGCGGTGGAGGACCGACAGTGGTGCCAGCACAGGGAGGAACAAACGCAGAGCATCACATTGAGCAAACACAGGCTCCCCTATGGGGCAGGGCTTATTTGCCAAGGGCTTATTTGCTTGGCAACAACTGAAATGATACGTAGAAAATGACATGGCATTTATCTTTCTGAATATGGCAGCAACATAAATAATATCTTCTTTTGCAAGGCTCATGTCAGAGATTTATATGCCTTCCCTGCCTCAGTTAATGGATCTTGTACAGCTTTAATCAAAACTATAAAGTCGCTAGGTAAATAGCATGCTACCTGATTCACATCAAATTCCTGACGATACTTGAAGGCTATGTGTTCTTAATCACTAAAAAATAATACCACACTGCCCACTACAGAGGCCAAGGCTTACGATAAAAGACTTAAATCGATATTAAAATTGGAGAAAATATACCTGTCTGGACAAAACCTTCACCAAATAGATATTAGATTGTGAGTTATTGTAATATTACAGTACTGATTATCCTTTTTTCTTTTTTCACAGCTTTATTGAGATAGAATAGACATATAACATTGTGTAGGTTTAAGATGTACAATATGATGATTTAATACATGTATATACAGAGAAATTTTTCACCACAATAAGGTTAGGTAACACATCCTTCACCTCCCGTAATTACCATTTTGTTGTTGTTATGGTGAGAAAATTAAAGCTCCGCTCTCATAGCAGCTTTCAAGTATGTCATACAGTATTGTTAACTAGAGTCAACAAGCTGTACCTTAGATCCCGAGAACTTACTCATCTTTTAGCTGAAAGTTTGTACCCTTTGACCAACGTCACTCCATTTCCCCTACCCCTCAACCCCTGGCAACCAGCATTCTAATCTCTGTTTCTGTGAAATCTATGTTTTGATATTCCACATATAAATGAGATTATACAGTACTTGTCTTTCTCTGTCTGACTTATTTCACTCAGCATCATGTCTTCAAGGTCTATCCATGTTGTTGCAAATGGAGGAATTTCCTTTGATTTTATGACTGAGTGATATTCCATTGGATATATTACATGTATATATACACACCACATTTACCACATCTTCTTTATCCATTCATCTGTTGATGGACATATAGGTTGTTTCTGTCTTGGCTATTGTGAATAATGCTGCAGTGAACGTGGAAGATAGCTCTTTGAGATAATGCTTTCATTCCCTTTGGATGTATACCCAGAAGTGAAATTGCTGATCACATGGTAGTCCTATTTTTAATTTTTTAAGCAATCCATACTGTTTTCCATAGTGGCTGCACCAATTTTCATTCCCAGCAACAGTGCACCAGAGTTCCCTTTTCTCCACATCCTCACCAGCATTTGCTGTAATAGCCATTCTTTTGGGGAATAACCATTTTAACAGGTGTGAGATGATACCTCATTGTGGTTTTGATTTGCATTTCCCTGATGATTAGTGATGTTGAGTATCTTTTCATGTACTTGTTGGCCATTTGTATGTTTTCTTTGGAAAAATATCTATCCAAATCCTCTGCTCATTTTTTAATCAGATTGCTTGGGTTTTTTTTTTTTTTGATATTGAAGTATATGTGTTCCTTATATGTTTGCAATTAACACCTTATCAGATGTATGATTTGCAAATATTTTCTCCCATTCTTTAGGTTGTTTTCTCATTTTGTTGATTGACTTTTGCTGTGTAGAAGCTTTTAGTTTGATGTAGTCCCACTTGTTGATTATTGCTTGTGCCTTTGGTATTACATTAAAAAAAATCATTGCCAAGACTGATGTCAAGGACTTACTCCCAATGTTCTCTTCTAGGACTTTTACGGTTTCAGGTCTTACATTTAAGTCTTTAACCCATTTTGAGTGAATTTTGTGGCTGGTGTAAGATGGGGGTCCAATTGCATGTGAATGTCTAGTTTCCCAGCACCGCTTCCTGAACACTTTCCTTTTCCTGTTGAGTACCCTCGGCTCCCTTGTTGAATATTAGTTGACCATGTATAAGAGGGTTTATTTCCAGGCTCTTAATTCTATTCAAGTGGTCTATTTTTATGTCTCTTTTTGTGCTAATACTGTACTGCTCTGATTACTATAGTTTTGTAATACTGTTTGAAATCAGGAAGTGTGATGCCTCCAGCTTCATTTTTCTCAAGATTGCTTTGGCCATTCAGAGTCTTGTGGTTCCATATGAATATTAGGATTGTTTTATTCTAGTTCTGTGAAAATGCCATTGGAATTTTGGTAGGGATGATAGGAAATGTATTGAATCTATGGATGGCTTTGGGTAGAATGAACATTTTAACATTAACTCGTCTGATCCATGAACACAGGATATCTTTCCATGCATTTGCGTGTTCTTCAATTTCTTTCATCGATGTCTTAGAGTTTTCAGTGTATAGATCTTTCAGTTCCTTGGTTAAATTTATGTCTAAGTATTTTATTGTTTTTGATGATATTGTAAATGGGGTTGTTTTCTTTATTTCTTTTTCAGATAGTTTGTTGTTAATGTATAGAAATGCAACTGATTTTTGTATGCCGATTTTGTATCCTAAAACTTTAGTGAATTTGTTTATTAGTTCTAACATTTTTGGAGGAATATCTAGCACTTTCCATATACAAGATAATGTCATCAGCAAACAGAGATCATTTTACTTCTTCCTTTCCAATTTGAATGCCTTTTATTTCTTTTCGTTACCTAATTGCTTTGACTAGGACTACCCGTACTATGTTGAATAGGAGTGGTGAGAATGAGCACCCTTGTCTTGTTCCTAATATTAGAGGAAAAGCTTTCAACTTTTCACTGTTGCATATGATATTAGCTACAGATTTTTTAAACGACCTTTATTATGTTGAGATATGTTCCTTCTATATCCAGTTTGTTGAGTTTTTATCGTGAAAGGATGTTGAATATTTCCAAATGCTCTTTCTGCATCTACTGAGATGATCATATGATTGTTGTCTTTCATTCCTTAATATGTTATATCACTTCGACTGATTTGCCTTTGTTGAACCATCCTTGCATCCTAGAGATAAATCCCACTTGATGATGTTGTATGATCCTTTCAATGTGAATTAAAAGTTTACTAGTTGAATTCAGTTTGCTAGTATTTTGTTGAGAATTTTTGCCTCTATATTTATCAGGGCTATTTGCCTGTAGTTTTCTTTTCTTGCAGTATCTTTTTCTGGCTTTGGTATCAGGGTAATTCTGGCCTTGTAAAATGAGTTTGGGATTGTTCCCTCCTCTTCAATTTTTTGGATGAGTTTGAGAAAAGAATGGCAATTGTTCTTGTATAAATGTTTGGTAGAATTCACAATGAAGCCATCTGCTCCTAGGCTTTCCTTTGTTGGGAGGTTTTTGATTACTGATTCAATCTCCTTACTTGTTACTGATCTGTTTGAATTTTCTATTTCTTCATTATTGACTCTTGGTAGGTTGTATGTTTCTAGGAATTTATCCATTTCTTGTGGGTCATCCAATTTTTTGGCATATAATTATCATAGTAGTCTCTTAGGATCCTTTGTATTTCTGTGGTATTTGTTGTAAGGTCTCCTTTATCGTTTATAGTTTTTTTTTATGTATTGTCTATATTTATTTTTTAGTTTTTTATTGTGGTAACATTGGTTTATAACATTATGTAAATTTCAGGTGTACATCACAATATATTTCTAATTCTATGTAGATTGTGTCATGTTCACCACCCAAAGACTAATTATAATCCATCACCACACACATGTTCCTGATCACCCCTTTCGCCCTCCTTTCTCCCCGCTTCCCCTCTGGTAACCACCAATCCAATCTGTGTTGCTGTGTCTTTGTCGTTGTTTTTATCTTCTACTTATGAGTGAGATCATACAGTATTTGATTTTCTCCCTCTGATTCATTTCACTTAGCATAATACCCTCAAGGTCCATCTATGTTGTCACAAACGACCAGATTTCATCATTTCTTATGGCTGAGTAGTATTCCATTGTGTATAGATACCACAGCTTCTTTATCCATTCATTACTTGTATCATTTATAATTTTATTTATTTGAGTGTTCTCTTTTTTTCTTGGTAAGTCTAGCCAAGGGCTTGTCAATTTTGTTTACCTTTTTTAAAAAACAACTCAATTCCATCAATCTTTTCTATTGTTTTTCTATCTCTGTTTCTCTGATCTTTGTTATCTCCTTCTTTCTGCTAACTTTGGGCTTAGTTTTTTCCCCTTATTCTATTCCTTGAGGAGTAGAGTTATGTTGTTTATTTGAGATTTTCCTCTTCTGAATATAGGCATTTATTGCTATGAATTTCCCTTTTAGCACTGCTTTTGCTGCATACCATACGTTTTGGTACATTATGTTTCTATTTTCATTTGTTTCAAGATTTTTTTTTTTTTTTTTGGCTGAGGAAGATTCTCCCTGAGCTAACATCTGTTGCCAATCTTCCTCTGTTAACATTTGTGCCAATCTTCCTCTATTTTGTATGTGGGTCGCCACCACAGCATGGCCACAGATGAGTGGTGTAGGTCTACGGCCAGGCCGCAGAAGCAAAGCACGCCAAACTTAATCACCAGACCATGGGGCCCGCCCCTGTTTCAAGATATTTTTAAATTTCTCTTTATGTTTCATCTTTGACCCATTGACTGTTCAGGAGTGTGATGTTTAATTTCCACACGTTTATGAATTTTCCAGTTTTCCCCCTGTTATTCATTTCTAATTTCATACCATTGTGATTGGAAAAGATACTTGGTATTATTTCAATATTTTAAAATTGGCTGAGACTTGTTTTGTGACCTAACATACAATTTATCCTGGAGAATGTTTCATGTGCACTTGGGAAGAATGTATTCTGCTGCTGTTGGATGGAATGCTCTGTACATATCTGTTAGGTCCCTTTGGACTAAAGTATAGTTCACATCCAATTTTTCCTTATTGATTTTCTGTCTGGATGATTTATCCATTGTTGAAAGTGGAGAACTGAAGTGTTGCCTACTATGATTGTATTGTTGTCTATTGCTTCCATCAGATCTTTCAGTATTTGCTTAATATATTTAGGTGCTCCAACATTAAACACATATATATTTACAATTGTTATATCCTCTTGATGATTTGACACTTTTATCATTATATAATGACCATCTTTGTCTCCTGTTACAGTTTTTGGCTTAAAATCTATTTTCCTTGATATAAGTATAGCTACCCCTGCTCTCCTTTGATTTTCATTTGTGTGGAATATCTTTTTCCATCCCTTCTCTTTGAGTCTATGTGTATTCTTGAAGCTGAACTCTCTTGTAGGCAGCATATAGTTGGGTCTTGCTTTTTAATCCACTAAGTCATTCTATGCCTTTTGATTAGAGATTTAATATAAATTTAATATATCTACATTTAAAATAATTATTGACAGGTAAAGACTTACTTACTTGCCATCTTGTTAATTTTTCTGGCTATTTTGTAGTTGCTTTGTTCCTTTCTTCATCTCTTGCTGTCTTCCTTTGTGAATTGATGATTTTCTGTAGCAGTATATTTTGATTTCCTTTTCTATATCTTGTGTGTATCTACTATAAGTTTTTGTTTTGTGGTTACTCTGAGGCTTACTTGAAATACGTTATAGATATAACAGTGTATTTTAAGCTAATAACAACTTTGATCACATGCAAAAACTCTATCCTTTTACTCCCCCCCCATATATTATGTTTTTTACGTCCCTGTTTACATCTTTTTACATTATATATCCATTAACAAATTATCATAGCTATAGCTACTTTTAATACTTTTTTCCTTTAACCTATTTACTAAAGTGGTTAACATACCACCATATTACAGCATTGCAGTATTCTAAATCTGACTATTTGTACTTTTACCAGTGTGTTGTATATTTTCATATGTTTTTATTTCACTGATTAGCATCCTTTTGTCTCAGCTTGAAGAACTACTTTCAGCATTTCTTGTAAGGCTTGTCTGGTGGTGATGAGCTCTCTCAGCTTTTGTTTTTAGGGAATGTTTTTATCCTGACTTCATTTCTGAAGAACAACTTTGCTGCATGAAGTATTCTTGGTTGGCAGTTTTTTCTTTTAGCACTTTGAATATATCATCCCACTCTTTCCTGGCCTGCAAGGTTCCTGCTGAGAAATCCAATGATAGCTTTATGGGGATTCCTTTGTATGAGAAATTTTTTTTTCTCTTCCTGCTTTAAAATTCTCTCTTTGTCTTTGATTTTAAACAGTTTTATTATAATGTTTCTTGGAGAAGATTGTTTTGGGTTGAAATTTGGGAATGACCTATTAGCTTCATGAACTTGAATATCTATATCTCTCCCCTGGTTTTGAAAGTTTTCAGCCATTACTTCTTTAAATAAGCTTTCTTCCCATTTCTCCCTCTCTTCTCCTTCTGGGACTCAAGTGTTGCATAGATTATTTCTCTTAATGATATCCTATAAGTCCCATAGGCTTTCTTCATTCTTTTTCTTTTTCTCTTCTAACTGGATCACTTCAAATGATCTGTCTTTGAGCCATCTGAGTCTTCTGTTTGGTCCAATCTTCTCTGGTGGCTCTCTACTGCACTCTTCAGTTCTTCCTTGTATTCTTCAGTTTCAAAATTTTTATTCTTTTCTTTTTTGTTTTCTACCTTTTTTTGAACTTTTGATTTTGTTCTGATATTGTTTCCCTGATTTTGTCATATTGTTTGTGTTCTCGTGTAGCTCTCTGAGAATCATTAAAACAAATACTTTGAATCCTTTGTAGGGTAATTCATGTACCTCCATTTCTTTGGGGTCAGTTACTGGAAGCTTACAGTGTTCCTTTGATGATGTCATGATTCCCTGATTCTTTGTGATCCCTGTAGCCTTGCAAAGGTTTCTGTATACTTGAAGAAGCAGTCACCTCTTCCAGACTTTATGGACTGACTTCAGTGAAAGAAAGTCCTTTACTGTGGCTGGGGACATATTGGAATGTGCTGTGACCCCAGATCCAGCGGTACCGGGTGCCAAGTGTAGGGGTATGTGGCAGCTCCAGGACCCAGCGAAGTGTGATATTTTGTCATCTCAGGCCACTGGGTTCACCAGCAATGACAATTGTGTGGTCCTTGGTGAGCCCTGTGGGAGTCTGCAGTGGCTTTAAGGGCTCTTGGGGGATACTGAGCAGTGCCTCCAGGTCTAGCAGCTAGGAATGAGGGCAGGCAGTGGTGGTGGCCAGAACCAGTGGTATGTACACACTCAGCTGTCAGAGCCAGCTGCAGGAGCCTGTGTAGTAGCAGAGGCCAGTTGCAGACACATATATGAGGGGTGGGGTGGTGTTGGTAAGGCCAACTACAAGGGCCAGGACCAACTGCAGGTACACTGGCAGCTGCATGGGCCCTGGTTATGAGTATGCTCTCCTGTGGTTGCATGGTCTTGCCATGGGCGCATGAAGAGCAGTGGAGGCCCGAGTCAGGCATCAGGCACAGGTACACAGCTGGAGGGGCTAGCTGAAGGTAAGCCCCGTGGTGCAGGCCAGTGACAGAAGATAAGGCCAAATCTGGGCCCACATGCAGCCATGCACGCCTCAACTGGAGGCATGCAGCACTTCCATGGCTACAGGATCTTGCCACAGGCGCAAACACATCAGTGGAGGCCAGTGACAGGCATCAGGCTGGTGGTGTGCATGTGTACAGTTGGAGAGGCCAGCTTTGAGCAAGGGCATAGCAGTGGGAATCGGCCATGGGGGTCTAGGCTTGTGCCTTGCACTTGCACAGCCACAGATGCCTGGACTGGCTAGTGATAAGGCTCCTGGACTCTGGTAGGGTGGGGAAGAGAATAGAGGAGGGGACTCAGGCAATTGGTATCTGTGAATGCTAATACCTATAAGGTGAAAACTGATAAAATCTGCAGGGGGAGTCCACCGAGGCTGTGCTGATCATTTGTTTCCTCAATGGTGAAAGGTGCTGGGGGCCTCTGCAGAGCAAATCACTGGGAGTCACAGTTGCTCCTTCTGTCAGGCTAACATTGTTAACCCCTGCTCTTCTTCCTTGTTTCTAGCCACTGTCTCTATACATCTCAGCTTTGCCAGTCTCTTCAGTGAAACTGAGGCAAGTCCTTCATGCAGTGACCCAAAAGGCTGGGAAAGCTGGTTGCTCCCTTGGCTCTCTCTGCTTGGGGAGGGGAACTCTTTCTAGCAGAGGCATTCTGTCTTGGCACAGAGCAGTGCCGGCCTGATGAGGTGGGAGGATGCAGGCAAAAGGTAGCTAGTCATCTTTCTCTTTTTGTGTGGTTGCACTCAGGTTTTTTGTTCCACTGTGTTGCTGGAGTTTCTTAAGTGCACTCCTGAGCTTTCCCAGAGCTGTTTTTGTTCATGGATAGCTGTCTAATTGTTGATCTTCTGTGGGAGGATGGAGGCTGGGGTCTCCTATGCCACCATTTTCATGACAGTATTGGTTATTCTATGTCTGCACATCTCAAGTAGAAGAATTTTGAAGAATCAGACTATTTTTGACAAATAATCTGATTAAAATAGCAAGAATTCTTGTTTCTTATTATCATGATTTGTTCTGAAATCTGCAGAATAATCATTGGTAATTTTTCTGCATAAGCCCAGTACAATAAAAGCCATTTGGCTTCTTAGGAACATTATTATGCCTCTTGTATCAGTCATTTATTTCCATATCTGCTGTCACCATTCAGGACACGGTCCTCATCTCTTCATATCTAGATTGTTGCAAGAGTTTGCTGTTTTCAATCTATCAGGCATAACCTTCCCAAATTAATCTCTCTACAAGCCAATCAATGTTCATATAGATGGCGCTGCTTAAGAACAATTGGTGTGCTTCCGTTACCTACCAGATAAAATCCATATGATTATTCTGGTACTATCACTCTTATCAACTCCAACCTGCTTTATCATTTCAGTCCTTCACTATTTCCCCATTCAGTCCTCTCACCCCAATTAGTCATAGCTGTTCCCCTGATTATATCATCTGCTTTTCTGCATCTGCTCTTGGCCTCGTGCTATTTTGCCTGTACTTTATCACTCTGGAGTCTCTTTCGCTCACTCTGTCCAAGTCCTCCAAGTTATTTGAGTCTGGCCTTTGGGGACTGTAAAGGAGAGAAGCTTGGCACATATCCAGGAGACGCTGCTCAAAAGGGCAGTTTTATATCAGGAGAGGAGCCAATTGCAAGAAGGGCATTACCAAGAGGACACTCCAAAATCAATATTAAAAGAAAGAGGCAATTTTCAACCAGCAAGTAAAGTGGGAGAATCTAGAGCTCTGAGATTTGATCAAATGCGTTGCCAAGTCAGACGATCCGGGTAAAACAGAAAGTCAAAAAGCTAATGTGAGAGTTGAATTGGAGGGTGTAAAAAGAAGGAGGTATCTGCGTGCCAGAGGCCAGTTTGGGAATATAATTATTATGTATCCTCTACAGCTGTCCTCTCCTGTGGTTTGGCATGCTTTGCAGAGTTGGGGGATATCCTTAAATGAACTCACTACTCTACTGGACACCCCATCCCTCTTGGCCCAGTTAAATCCAATCTCCCCCAGGCCTCTATGAAACTTCCCTAGAAAGCTTCAACATACACATGTCTCACGTTGCTCAGCATCACAGCACTCATTATCTCTATCCCTCATTTGGCAATGAAGCCTGTGATTGCCTTATTACCTCTTTTGTATTATGGTTTTATTTTTACTTAAGACTTACACTTTTGTTTAACTTTCTGTGGTTGTGTCTAATATAACCTCATCAGATTATGAAATTAAATCTTCTTTCAGTGTGCAGATATGGATATTTTATTATTTTATATCCCCTTCTTAATCCAACAAAGAAATATGCTTTTTACAGGCACCCAAACAAATACTTACTGCACGAGCAGAAATATAGTATTTTAACTTACTCTTTTCTTTAACTAGGCCTAGAATGCAAGCTGCTATTGGGTGCCTCTTTGAAATCATTTCTAAAACTGTCAAAATTTACCCAAAATGCACATTCAGAAACAATTATGTTGATTAAATCCATAAGGAATATAGATACAATTCAGACTTACACTCAAGAAAGCAACATATTTCAACTAGAATTCTTTGGTTACAAGCAGCAAAATCAACTCTGACTAACTTAAAGAGAAAATAATGTATAATAAGGATATTTTGTAGGAAGGCTACAAAATTCCTAGGAATTTTGGGGAGGCTAACGATTCATAGGATGGCTAAAGAAGACAACTTGGGGAAAAAAGTATCAACAAGGCTCTAAATGTCCAAAAGAGCAGACTCATCAGAATGCCACCACCAAAACGAACAGACTCTGACCACTTTTTCTACACTTGTGTTCACTCTGCTCAAGGTTCTAAGTCTTGAGAGAGAGAAAATTCAGTTGACCCAATGTAAGTTATTTTCTCTTCCTCCTGACCAGTAGAGAGCAGGACATCTTGCCTGCACAAAAATGAGGAGAGGTAATTTGTCCAAAGTGAATCCTGGCATTCTTACCAAAAGAAGAATGATGGAAACTAGGGTTCCAAATAAAGAACAACTGATCTACCTTGCGGCAGACTGAGCCCCATCGTATGGGTATGAGCTTTTGGGCAGGAAGCACAGTGGGGTCAATCATGAATGCAGAGAGCAGGGAGGTTACCAAGTGAGGATACTTTCAGGATCCAGACCTCACTGTCTACTTGGGTACTTCTGTAAGGTCGTGTTGGTAATGATTCTAACTGGTTCACATCGAATAGGAGGTTTGTGTGTGAAAGGTAACCGCTTCATGCTGAAGGGGAAAAAGAATGAATTAACAAAATACAGCAATGCTGTGCCTGACATGGATCTCTGGTGCCCAAGTGGCTCTGAGGTTGCAAGAATTGAGTTGTATTCAAAAACACAGGCAGTGGGTGAGATAAGCTGCCCAGTTACTCATCAAGCATCTCCAAAGAATCACAAAGGTCTCAGAGATACTTCTTATTTTTAGTCTCTGGATATACTCATAAATCTACAAAACATTTACCAACTAGTTTTACTTTGGCCAAAGAGTAATACCTTAAGCCTAAGAATAAATAAACCACAAGTTGACTGTATGAAGTTTCAAAAAAAGAATGATTTTTCTACAGTATGTGTTTCTCACGTTTGGGTTCCTTTTAACTACTTCTATTATCTTAAAGAATAGTAAGTACAAAGCTTACTCTGTAAGAAGATTCTAATTACTCTCCTCTTAGCAGTGGGCCCCAAAGCTCTCAAGTCTTCTTGGAAACAAAAAAATTATTGAGAAAATAAGATTCCTTTAGAGTAAAGAAAGCTAGTCTCAGTATGAACACACTTTAAAGAATGATTCTGGGTGCACATGCTGTTCAGAACTGAGCAAGTTATTTTATTTTACTAGCGAGTATAATAAACCTAGACAGAAAAAGAAAAAGACTGGTACATAAAGAAGAAGAGACAAGAAAAATCAACATTTTAGTTTCTTAGTATATGGAAGAGAGTCAAGAACCAGTGAGTAGTTGCTTGATATTTTTGAAAAACACAAGAAGCTTGAAGGCAATGAATCAGTCCCATTTTCATGGGCAAATATGATACTTCAGTTAGACAACAGGCATCACTAAACTGATGAGAAATCTTTGAATCCACTATTAAATATTTGGAGCTTGATTTCTAAAAAGGATGTTCATACCTCTTAATCTCTTGCTGAGGAGTGTTTTAATATGTGTGAAATTATTTTATTTTTTGGATCAAAATGACTACAAAATAAGATAAGGATGTTTTCATTTTTATGGCACTCCAAGGATTGGGTAGGAGATGCATTCACATTTGCCTTTTTTCTTTCTATCAACTAACCATGGAATAAAAGGAAATTTAAGAGATGTGTTCTACTGCAAAGAGAAGCTTGCTATAGTCAGGGTACAACTAAAAGAGAAATAAAACTGCACAGCAGTTAATACATCTGACTGTTACACCTTCCCAGCAACAAATTTGTTTAAATATTTCATCCAGTGCACACGGAAAATATCCAATATCTTGTACTTAGTTCCCCTCTATAAAGACAGCATTAGAGACTCCAGACAAAAGCACTGGCGAAACATTTCACATGTCCCACAGTCACTGTTTAACATGGATAATGCTATTGGCAGACATTGAAGCACTTAAACCCAATTTAAACATGGCCAGGAAGTGGAAATATTGGACTGAAGGGCACATTAAAGTGTTTTTAATTCCATCTATACACATTAAACCAGTGTGGAAGCTAGCAATTCTACTGACTCGCTACAGAGCACTTTCCACCACAGGAAAATAGAGGAAGCATGTCATAAAAATAAATAACTTCTGTAGGGATGTCTTTTATGATATAAAGTCCTTTCTTCTAAGAAAAATGTTCTTTGTGAATAAACTAGGCAATGAACTAGGATGTGTGTATGACACACACAACACACAGATATACACACATATATATGTATACATATATATATACAGATTTCTGCTTCATACTACTTTTTGGGGGTGTATAAAAATGTGTGTGTGTTGGGGGGTAAGAAATAAGGAGAGAAGAAACTGAAATCTCAGTGTAGCTTCCAAAGCTTTTTGGGATCACTGACCTGAGTTCCTAACTCCAAGGAAGGGCTTTGAGGTGGCAGCAATCTCTCTGACTTCTTTGTCAGCTGGTAGCTAGAGCCTTTTCATACAGATGTGCCAAGACTAGGCTGAGGCCATCATTCAGCCTCTGCTGTCACTACGTCTTGCTTCACTGTCCGATGATGTCAAATTTCTGATACAGTAGTGGGAAAGAAAGATCTTTTAGATCACAGTGGAATAATTAACTAGGTGAAATTGCTTTGGGGAATCGCAGTCTTAAATTCTGCAGGGAAATGCCTCAAGTATTTGCCTCCAAGAAAAGCTAAACTAGGATCATCTCAACTTGAAGACTCATGTACTTCTGTGAAACAGAAAACATCAACCACAAAAATGTGGAAACACTAATGTATCTTAAAATTCCAGAAAGAGTATAGCGTGGTTTTTAAAAAGGAAAGCAATCAATAACACGACATGAGAGGTTGAAGCAGTGAACAGTTAGTTCTTCCTGAGCCTCTTCCCACCGCTTACCCAATTTTTCAAAGTAGCTGAATATCATTTAGTTTCTTTGTGGAGCACTCTGATCAGTAGTTTATTAGCTTGTTTTTCCTACACTGGATTCAAGTTGTTAAAGCTGCCTGAGGTTTCAGAATAACATTTTTAAGATGAAGGAACTTTAAAAGAAACTTATAAAATACTAGTGCCAAACTTAAGCAATGGAGATAAATCTTTATTCTGTGTCTGGTACGCACCAGGTGCTGAACAAATGCAAGTAACCCCTGTTCACGTTCACCTAAAGGATGGAGCCTAGTGTGTGTACACTGGGTGAGGGAGGGGCATGAGAGGAACAAAAGCTAAACAAATAAACGAACAAGCTAATTTCCACTAGTGGTCGGTTCTAGGATGAAAGGAAGTTAGGGTGATGCAAGAGGCAATGACTATGGAGGAGGAGGCAGGAGGGAACTAAGTTGGATTGGTTTGATAGGGAAACACCTTGCTGAGGAGGTCGTAGCTAATGTAGGCTGGACTGACTACAAAATAAGCCATTTAAAGATTAGAGTCAGAGCATTCCAGACAAAGGGAACAGTATGGGCAAATCTGCTAAATTGGGAATAAGTGCAAGGTATTTGAGGAGAAGAAGGCTGGTGTGCACCATGGGAAATGAGGCCAGATCATGGAAGGCTTTGGGTGGCTTGATAAGGGCTTTGGGTTTTCTTCTAGATGCATTAAGCAGTGGGGCGACATACTTTGATTTACATTTTCAAAAGGTCATTCCAGCTGCTTGCTGGAGTAGGAATAAGGTAGGCATGGAAGCAGGGGTTATAATTAGGGAGCTTTTGCAATAGTCTAGGCAAGAGATCACGGGACTTGGATTAGGGTGGTAAAAACGGAGGAGGGCAAGATGTAAGATAGTAGAAATTTAGAGAGGCAAAATGATCTTTCGGAAATGAGTGAAATACCTGTTTCATAGCTTCCTTCAATACATTCACTTATTCACCCAAACATTTGTTGAACGCCTACTAAATTCTGTTTTGGTACTCGAGATATAACAATGAAAAAAAAAAACAACCTTGTAGAATAATCCTTTAAAGTAGATTAGAAGAAATAGATAATAACAATAATATTTCAAAATAAAATACAAAAAAATTCATTTGCTTTCTTTTATTAGTCCTTTAAATACATAAATAAATATCAGCACTTCAGGAAAAAAAGTTGAAAATAGGAATACGCAAAATAAAAAGAAGAAAACAGAAACTAGAAATCACCAATAAATTTGCCAGTCAAAGAAAACCACTGTTAGTACTTTTCAGTTAAGTCTTCCTCATTTTTCTCTGGCTTTTAGCTACTGTTTTCTTCATGACAATAATGCTGAAAAGAAGTATTAAACTGGAGTCAGGAAATGGCACATGGTTGGAATGTACAGTGTTTCATAATTATTTCATCAAGCGGTAGTTAGTGATTATGCTGTAGTCTTAGCCAAGGTTGACTAGAAAACAGCCTGAGGCCGTCACAGAGGAGCAAATGAGAGAGAAATGGGAGCAGGTTGGAGAAAGGGGAAGTAAATTCAGGTGGTGCATGATGAGGCTGGCCTGCTTCACCAAGAGACAATTGATCACTCAGCCATGTGGGATGTCTCTGGACAGGCTTGACAACAGCACCAGGCTTTGGAACTGTCCATAAGAAGAGGGAAAGGAGACAAAATCTACCTGCTGGCTCCTTCCCTTCTCCTGTCTGCCCCTGGTCAACGATTGTCCTATAGAGATTTAATACCCTGCCCACCCCTGTAGCATAATGCTTCACATGAGACCAGATGTGGTGAACAGGGAGAGAGACTCCTTACAGTGGCCTCGATGTTCTGTGACCACCTGTGTCCTTTGCAGCTGCCATGACTCAAACAAGCAGAGGTAGCAAGGACAAAGCAGGTACAAAGTTGCAGAAGATCATGGCATGTGGAGCCAAGGGGATATGAGGTGGACATAAGAGTTAGTCCTACAAGATAGCCCTGAAGCCAACCATCTTTTGGCTTTTTCTGATAAAAATCTCAAGATCTCTTGTGTTCTCTTTGAGTCAACTTGGATGGTTTATGCAAAAACTAAGAAAAATGTTTAATTTCTAAACACAAAACTGGTTTAAAATTTGAAATACACACACACACATATATATATATACTTAAAAATCTATGAGCCATCTAACTTCTTAAAACAATTTCCTTTTCCTCCCAGAGACAAGAATACACCTTGTCTTGCAAAGGTAGAGAAGCCCTTTGGGGTGGACAACCTTGGCCACATGGTCTTCTCCTTTCCCCTGATCCCACCTGCCAGAGCTAGACCTGAGCCTTTCAATAATGACAGCAAGTGTCCAGCCAGCCTGAAGTTAACCAGGCATTCAGCCTATTGGCCACGTGCCTGGAGGTTTTCACACTCCCCAGAAAGCAAAGAATTGTCCAACTACTTTCCAGTGTAGGATTTATGAGCTAAGTTTCATAGTCAGTATTTAGTGATTTCTCATATATTTTTAGTTTGACCTACATGATCTCATGTAAAATCCTTTTTAAACCTGAGTTTGAAGCCAATTTTCAGTTTGGACATTTTTTTCCTTCTCTTTTGTCCAAAAGATACATACTTAGATGATCTTTGGTTTTAAACAACAACTGTTTGGTCAGACAATTAACAGACACTGTGGCGGTTTCAACTGCAGCCTGTTATGATTCTACATCAGCGAAAATGATGTGATTGTAATCACATCAAACCTGGATTTCTCCAGAATTTGATCATTCTGTGCATCTAGTTTCTATGCTGGATGAGAAAAACAATATGGTCCCAGGATAAAGCTCTCCATTTACCCAATAATGGGGTCTGGAAAAACCGCAGAAAAGACTGAACTGCATGCCCTTGGTATCCTTTATTAAACTCCACTTCTCTAACTTTTGATAAGAGTCAGAAAACAGAGTTTGATGTTACAGTTTCTGACAAGGCTCTAAAGCGTGAATATTCTGGGATATTGGTTGAGGGCAAATTCTTATTCCTTCAATACAAAATTTGTAGGTTGAGAGGTTGACATCTTTCTATGAACAATCTACTATGTCCTAAACAAAGCTCTCACATGGGAGGTGGGTCTATGGTATGGGAGGTGGGTCTACGGTATGGCTTCCCTCACTCTAGAACCCTCTAAGAGTCTTCCTACCAATTCATCTCTTCGATATTTCATCGGGAATGAACATATAATTATGTGCAGATTTCCCACTGACGCCAGCAATTTCCCCAAGTATTTAAAAAACAAAGATAATATTGGGACTTTAGAAAATAGCTTCTGTTTTTACCAACAAACTTTGTAAGAATCTACTAGATTTCAATATTCTCTCCTCATATCTAAGTGAGAGATTTAATAGTCATAAGTCAGATATTATTATGAAATTCCTGACTAGAATTATTTTCTATTTTCAATTTAGAAATAAGAGATTGTCGATAACATAGAGACTATTTTCAAATTCTAAGAAAATCTGTGATAATTTTTGACAGTGGGGGGCTTTGTGATACAGGTTTACCCTTGTTCCAAAAGAAGGGCTTGAGGTCTAAATAAGGGAGACAGCAAGTAGTAATTGTTGAATGCCTTTGATTTTCCAAACACATTATCTCATTATCTTACTTTACAACCCTATGATTTTAGATTATCATCCTCATTTAACAGATGAGAGTAAAGGCTCAGAAAATTTAAGTAACTTCCAGAAGTCACAGTGTTACTAACTAATAGAGCCAGAATCTTAGTCCAGATTAACCTGTGTTTTACTACAATTTTTACACTCCACCATGACTAACTTCAAATGATTAAGTAATGCAGGTTTATGGCAAATTATAGTTTTTATAATCATCCTCTTATTTTGGTTTATATAATATACTAACCTTAAGTATTAAAAAAGTAAAACTAGAAAATTCAAATCTGCTTTGGGGAATAGAGATAAGGTCTTCCATGTTCTCAAACCTTAAAGAAGGTATATAAATTTGTTTTCATCAAATGGAAAAACGGAAGAAAAGGGCTTAATCTTTCATTAATCACTTTGTAAAGAAAAGCTTCTGTTTATTCTGAAGGGAATTAAAAATGTATAGCAATAGGCATTTAGGACAAAAGTACCTCACAACAAAAAGTGTATGTACTGTTAGCACCAATGTTGTTTATTTATACGTAGCTAGAGTTACAAGCCCAAAGAGGACCCAGGCTGAAGAAAATGTTTGAAAGGGTTTCTCAGGGCTGTGAGAAACTATGACCATGCAGAAGCCTGTCATGAGCTTACTTTCAGGGGTTCTGAGAACCACCACCCCCGCCCCCCCCCCGCCATGGCTTCTGTTGATACAGATGCATCAGCCATCCTTAATCAATGGTCTGTGCTGGTTGATGTCTGCCAATGTTCTCTCTGACATATGCAGGCTCGGAGAGCGGGAGCTCAATCTTTCTGCTGGGGAAGTGGGAAGAGATAGTAACCTTACCAGAGGGACTTTTTGGCTATACTCCTAAGTGGGGTGACCATCCATCAGCTCTTGGCCTCCTGGGGGCATATCCTTAACATGGAAGATAGCACACACTTTTCATAATGGTGGCATCCCTCACTAGATCCAGTGGTGAGGCTTGAAGACGTTATTATCTTCCATAAAGGGTCATTTAGGTCAAGTGTAATTGTATGGTGAATACACTTTAGAACTGCAAAGCTTCATGAAGTGCTGTAATGAATGTTCAATTACACAAATTTCAGGATTCTTTGCAAGCCCCAATCAGGAGCAGAAAGAAGACCTCCTCCTTTTAAAATCATCCTTTATTTCATTGTTTCTTTAGGGTGTTGGTTTTAACATTAAGATTTAACTGTTCTAAAAGCTGCTGGGTAGCCCTTGAAAAATTTTCTCTCCACCTAAGAAAACAACCATTAGAACTGTGCAGATCCAATTCATTATGAACGCGGTTTTTGAAAAGGATAAAAATAAAAGAGGATTGTGGGGGGTTTTGAAAATACATTACACAATTTTAAAACTTGAAGGGATTAAAATGCATTTAAGTTTAGTCTCACTTATTTTGTACGTGATTATACAGACTCACAGATGGGAAATATATTCAAGGTCATACAAGAAAAGAGTATTTAATGGTAAAAGCAGGACTATAAACCAAGTTTTAAAATTTCAAATCAAAGCATACCACAGCACTATATTGTCTTGTTCCATAATTTTTTGATAAATAATAAATATAGAATGATAAAACACTGTCAACTGATATGTACTAAATGAAAATGCCAAGTCATATATTTAGAAATTCCAAGGACGTTGCCAAGTTGTACTAAAACTAAACACTTGTAATTTGCTTGGGGCAATGACATTGCTCAGTTTTTAAATATCACACATAAATCATGCCTCTAATAAATTTCATCTTATTACCTTCATTTCTTTCAGGAAAAAAAAGTGTCCTCTGTCATTGAGGATGCTAAATAAAATGCATCAACAGAAATTAATAGGCAATAGAACTTGAATTCTCCTGGAGAATATTTTTATGATGAAAGCTTGGCAACTGTGCCTGTGATTAATCATGATAATGCACAAACCCTCAGCTCCAGATAAACTGGCCTAATCCTTCTTTCTGGAATATTCCTCTCCCTCCCTTTTTCCTTCAGGAAAGATTAACCACTCCAGTCTCTCCATATTCTTCCCTGTGATAGCCCCACCTCCACTTCACTACCCAAATCCCACTTTCCCCAAGAAGATAACTCAGACCAGCAAAGGGGGAAGCCATCTTGCTCTCCTTTGAATTCCTACATACTGTATATTTCCAGCTCTCAACACAACACTGTGTAATATCATCATATATTCCCCAGACCCAAAACATTCCAAAAGGCTTGAGTTATGTTCTAGGAGATGGGTGTGGGGCGTAGGGAGTCAATAAATATTCCTTGCTAATAGCTAGAGTGAATGCACAGCAAATGGCGAAGTACATCAGAAGCAAGGGTGCTTTAAACATTCAATCTATCAATGGATCATTGGTTAACACGCATGCTGAAAGTGAGCTTTCTCTATGAAGAAGGGATATGCCCAGCCCTCCCACATTTCCTGTTACAGAGAAGTGAGAATAAAAAGAAATTTTAGGGGCTGGCCTGATGGCGTTGTGGTTAAGTTCACACACCCTGCTTCAGTGGCCCAGGGTTGACCGGTTCAGATCCTAGCACAGATCTATGCACCACTTACAAAACCACACTGTGGCAGGCGCCCCACATATAAAATAGAGGACGATGAGCTCAGGGCCACTCTTCCTCAGCAAAAAGAGAAGGATTAGCAGCAGATGATAGCTCAGGGCTAATCTTCCTTACAAAAAAAAAATTTTTTTAAAGAACCTCAAAGAGAAGATTTCCAATTTAGTTTAATCTGAAGGTGTACTTGGCTAAAAATAGTCTTTCTCTGGCTGACCAGGGATCAAAATTCCCATACTTATGTGAGGGAAGCAAGAGCTATGGAAGTGAACGTTATTGACCACCCACCACATGTCCAGTGACTAACATATTTTCCCACTAAAGTTTACAACAATCCTAGGAAAGCAGCATTATTATCCCCATTTTCCCCCTACAAAATTTGCCCTGGATGCTAGGGAACCAGAGTTACAGAGAGAATATGGTCAAGATGTGGTATTTTTTGAAGGTAATATTCCCTCTGCTCTTTTTTATAAAATAAATTTATGTTAAGAAACGAAATAGTTTGTGTTTTTAACACTCATTAATATATATCAAGTGTTATTGTTTATTAAAGATGAACAATTCATTAGGGATCAACAATTAAATATCAAACAACTCACATTTAAAAATTGTCTTATATTAGCAAGGAAAGATTGTGGATCAGAATGTGTTTTCCTTTAAAAAAGAACACTAATGAAAGTCAAATTTCATCTGTTTCTATATTTGCCAAGCTAGTCATGTGGGCAATAGCAAAAGTGGGGTCTCCTCCAGCCTCCAAATCCTATGATTGGTTGATTTAAAGGCACCTGAATACCGGAATTAGAGGCAAACTTTTCTCCCTAATTAAACTTGCTGACAGAGTAGTTCCTTATATGTGCACGACTTCCTTGCATATGGAGCCCTATTGCCTGTCCTCTGCAAAGAGGGCAATGTTTTCAAATCTGAAGACATTTGCAGCTGTTCCGCTAGTTGACTAATCACTTCTGAGATTTTCTTCCCCAAAATAAAAATCATCTGGGAACTAATTGTTACTCAGAATAATAACAGAGCTTGGCATTTCTGAAAATTGGTTCATCATTGGATTTCACAAGTCTCAGCCCGTCTCTGAGATCCTGAGCTTCTCTTCCAAAAGCCCAAGAGGAGGCCTGAGCAGTAACAGAGACTCTCTGTGGCAGCTTGGGGTTAGGATTGGACATTCCTCACTCCCATTTTCCCCCTCACATCCATGTGGCTCTACACTTGATTAGGAGAGTACCACAGTGTGATACGCCACAAAGAGCACCGATGCAGAGTTCCACAACCTGGGATGCATCCTGAGCAGCATCTTAGTAGAGGCATGGAGTCAGATAAGGGATGTTTATAGACCTCATGTGGATCTCGTAAGGATCTAGGAAATCAAATATATGAAAGTGTTTTGTAAAGTATGAAGCACATTCATACAAACATAAATTATGATTAACATTTATCTGTCATTAGCCCAACACTCTCCTCAACTTTTTCAGTTATAAAAGGGCAAGGAGAGGATGACTTAGCATATATAAAGTCACTATGATGAACATGTTGAGAGGTTTTGCTAAATGGAATTCATTTTAAATTTTTTATAATCCAGCTATTGCTACAAGAAAAAATTTGAGCTGTTTATTGTTTATTTCAATAACTGATTTTTCATTTATTTGACCCTGGTCAAGAATCCCCATAGTTTGGCCAAGCCCTAGGGATAACCAGCTGTGTGGGCTAAGGAAAGTCATCTAATTTTTCCAAGACTTTCTCCAGCTGAAGTTGGGAGGATAGAAAAGAGATGAGGCAAAAGGAACAAACAAGTAAATGGGTCTGGGTTACCCAGTTCAGCATCTACAGCCGTGATTCCCTACCTCCAGGAGGACTCTGCCTTCCAGCAGGGGGCGCTCTGCAGGGTTAGAGCTCTATGTATTGACAGATTTTCACATCAAAATGTATGAGGGAGCCAAGACTTACTATCTGAAGATAGCATTTCTAAATCTGGGTTCCAGACACCGTAGCTTCATTTGGAATTCTAACGAAAAATGCCTGCAGACTTTGTAAAAGCAATAGAGGGTGTTACACAGAAATGTTGGTGGACTGCTTGGTTTGCTGATACACTAAACCTTTTATTGAGTACATTTTATTGAGCACATTGAACAGAACAGAGGCCCGTCCTGAGAAAACATAAATTCCAAAGTAAATTAACTAATTACAAGGGAACTATCAGCAATCTAACTGTGAGAACTTGAAAGAGTCATGTGCACTCTTTCTCCATCTTTTTTAATGAAAGGAGAGGCAGGGGAGAACCGTGAAATCTAACACCAATTATAGGGCTATTGTAAGAATAAAATAATAAACCAACTGTGAGAGTTTTGGGAAACTAAAACATCTTATATACTAGAGGGAAAAAATAAAAATTTAAACTCTGTTAGTAATAGATATCATTTCTATAATTTTTAGGTATTCTTTTCAAATAGACTGCTAATGCCTAGCTTCTTAAAAGAGAGAAGTATTTTTAAATTCCTACATATGTATTTAATAAAATATGTAGAGAACAGTCAAAAATCTATAACCAGATTATCATTTATTTTTTTTTATTTTTTATTTTTTTTTTTGGCACCTGGGCTAACAACTGTTTCCAATCTTTTTTTTTTTTTCTGCTTTATCTCCCCAAACCCCCCTCCCCACCCCCATACACAGTTGTATATCTTAGTTGCATGTCCTTCTAGTTGTGGGATGTGATTTTTGTTTTTTTTTAAAGTCAAGCCATTGCCTACAGTTCGATTTTTGAAGAACAGCTATTGCTTATTTTAAGAAATACATTTTTTTCCTGCAAAAATTGAAAGTAAAGACAACTCTTAAATGACACTTTCAGTGAAAATTTGGTGATCTCTTACAAAGTGAAGCATCTTTTTATAGGATACATCATTATCCTTAGTATTTTCTATTTAATAAATCCGTGTTTGTGTATGCTTGGCTTTCTGAAAGCAGATGGGTGGGGCTCATCTTCATTCTTATTAATAATCACAACTTTCTATTGTAAGGAACAATTATTGAATGCATACTGGGTCCCAGGAAGGCTCTATTTTAGGTGCTGGAAATTCAAAGACTAATAAACCACAGTCTTGGTTTTAAATAGTTCACCAGATAGTTGAGGGAGATGGTATGAAAGCAAATATGTGTAATAAAGTGTGATATAAACACACTGGGACTTTATGGGACATGGTAATATCCCAACAAGCAGTAGTAATTTTCACTTGGGTGGTGGTAGAAGGGTCAGGAAATGCTGTTTAAAAAAACTGGTCCTTAAGCCTAATAGGTATAAAGAAGTGACGATGGGATGGCAAAGCCAGGGGTTGTTACGGTGAGGGGAGATAAATGACCCCAACAGAGAGAATGACATTAGCAAATTCAGAGAGGCAGAAAATAGCATACAGATTTCTCACATCTGTAAGCAATTTGGTGAGGCTGGAACCGTGGCCAAAATAAGTGGGTAGGAAAGTAAACTATATCTTTCGATTTGGTCTGGGAATTTTTCATGGATCTAGAAGGGAATTCCTGAGTAAGGCTGACTATTTAGAGATCTACTAGAGTGTGGGGGTTCAGAAAAGATAAGACAGTGCAGTGAGCCAGCTCTTTAGGACTATATTGGAGATAATCTAATGTATTAGATAACGAACCAGGACCTGCACATTCTGAGATCCCACTTGGGAAACCAACTTGGAAAAGAGAAAATACCAGGAAAGACAAAAATTGAACATTTGGCTCTTCCTTCTTCCCAGGCACTCGTCTTTCCCCATCCTCCCATCCACACACATTCCCTGACCTAGATAATTATCCTTTTTATTTAAAAGCTTAGAAATTTTGGGCCATGTGTGTGTTTAGTGAAGAGAGGCAGCTGGGAAGGAGAACACAAAGCTGTTTTTAAAGGGCACCTCTTTCTAGACTAAGTAGAACACCTACTTTGAATATATACAAGCTTGTTCAGAAAAGCATCCAAGACTGAAAACTACGGAAAGGCAAAATTATAAATCTACAAACACCCTGGTTCATTAAACACTAGATGAGAGAACCTTTTTTTCTTCTTCTTCTTCTTCCTCACAAAGCCCCCCAGTATATAGTTGTATATTCTAGCCGTGAGTACCTCTGTTTGTGCTATGTGGGACACCACCTCAGCATGATCTGATGAGCCATGCCATGTCCACACCCAGGATCTGAACAGGTGAGACCCTGGGCCGGCGAAGCGGAGCATTTAACCACTTGGCCACAGGGCCAGTCCCTATAGAAACATTTTAAATGAAAGCAGTCTCTGGATTGCCTAGGATTCATCCTCAGCACCAATCAACATCTAATCTCTCTCTCTCTCTCTCCTTCCTTCCACCTTCCCTCCCTTTCTCCTCCTGTCTTCCTGCTGGAAGCCCAGTTCACAGCAACAGAGGCAGTGCAGACAGCAACAGATACTCAAAACCCCAACAATGACCAGAGCTCAAGAGGACCTCGTTAGCGCCGGCCACCATCCACCTTAGTCACCATGTCAGCCAGCCCATCTGGTAAAACATCTCTGTGATCTTTTTATTTATTGTCCACATGTTTAGATGGACAAACTCAGCTTAGGATTGTGGCATCACTTAAGTACAGTTGCTTTCCCCAGCTCCCTTAGGAAAGAGATCACTTGGAATACGCAGATTCCTCAGGCCATTACTATACAGACGGAGTGAGGCTCATTCTGTCAATTCTGACACAGACTCAATCAAGGGCACTAGTTATAAACATACCGGCTCCAGGTATGTAATGTAATATATTTTTTAGACCACCTTATGTTTCTACTGATCGCTAATCTATTTCTCCATTATTCTAGAATATCCTTCATTCTTTAACTATCTGTGGTTTATCTCAGAGCTCCCTGGAATCTTTTGCTAGAGCTCATTCTATTTCTTTACTACCCTGATTTTCTGATAATATCAAGTCACTTTCATTCAGTTCCATGTTTCTCTCTCTCTGTCTCTCTCTCACCCTGTCCTTTTCTCTTCTCTTCTCTTCTCTCTCTCTCTCTGTCTCATTCTCTCTCTCCTACACAGAAACACACACCATTGGTACTAAGTCCTGTGGGAAGTATAAAACAAGTTTATAATCACCTCAGACTGATTTGTGGGGCTATTAACGTTGAGTCAGAAACTATTATTCTTTTTTCTCTTTTTTCCTTATTAAGAGAACACCAATTTTGTTTGAAACATCTACTAATCTAACTTGAAAGCAATCTTTTCCAGCCTCCTCTCTTGCTCCTATGAGTGGCCATATAAAAATTCTGGGCAAGACGACACAGGAAGAAGTCTTCTGAGGATTTCTGAGAAATCTGCTTTCTTGATATAGGCTCTATCCCTTCCTCCTTGTCCCTCTTACATTGTGCCTGAAATACAGAATGATATCCAAGATATTCGCTGATGCCATCATCAGAATGGGTTCAGAAACCGTCCTTTCAAGTTTCATATAGGCTGGCCATGTTTCTCACAGCTTGTGGAACTGCTGCAATTTGGGGTAGTTTATTTAAAAAGTAAAATATAGACCTGAATCCCAGGTACTATAGTGTAAAAATTTGAAAAAAAATTTTTTAAAAATTTGATTTCTCTGATCTCTGTGACTAGAAGCAAAATGATGTGACTCCATTTTCAGGTGCAAAATACAATCAATCATACCACCAATACAAGGAGAGACACCCCTGCCCCCAGATTAAATCTTCTCAGACTCTATTAGTTTAATCTCAAAAGACGATAGTCAAAAGACTATACATTTTTTTAAAAAATGCTTCAACTGCAAAGATAAAAGGTAGGCTGAGATAGTTTGGTCATCACAATAACTTATACTCCCTTCTGGGAAGTGACTTCCCAGCTAGGGACATTTCTCAGCCTTCTATGGCACCTCGGTGGAGCTATGTGATTATTTCTCCCCATTAAAATATAAGCCAGTCCTGTGTGTCACTTCTGGGTTGAAGAGGTAGCGGTAATTCTTCATGATGTCTTTTTCCATCCATTGGTTAACTCTGAATACCTAGAGGCAAAAGGATCCACAAGACAGAAGGATCTGGGATCCACAAACGATCACACAGAAGGCCACCTACCCACCAGGACCCACCACATAGAACTTGGCATGAGTAAGGCAGACAATTTCATTGTGCTAAGCCAGCAGGACTTTCGGGTGTATTTGTTGCTAAAGCTAGTGTTACTCTAATTAATATAAAGGAGAAAAATGAAAATCGTATGTTTTACTGAGTTAAACCTGAGTGAAGTGAAAAAGTACTAAAGTGATTGAGCTGGCCTAGAAATAATTAAATTTTCTGCCATTGGGCAAAAATGGGACATTAAAATAGAAATTAATTTTTAGGAAAATCAAGAAAGGTATAGTTGTGTTCTCCCTTGAGTTTTGTGACTTGTAAAACCCATACCTGCCAGTTACTAAGTATATTTTCATTTTGCTGTCTCCAGTTATGCTGGATAGAGTCTGCTTTTCTGCAAATTTCCCCTATTTATTCCTGCAAGAGAGTGAAATGAATACCATGTTCCATACGGCTTTTTAGTGTAGCAGAGGCTAGTGCATTATTCAATTGTTTTCTGAATAGGTTATTTCAAGGTGATTGCGAGTTGGGTTCACAAGTCAACTATCTTCCATATAAAAGTTGAGTTTAATAGAAATGAAGAATATCATCATTTTTACTTTAAAATTAGAGAGCTTCTGTTCCAGTCTACCCAGGAACCCTCTACAAGTTTAAAGTAAAACTTTTGGTTTGAGAGATCATCTTGTTCCAGGTCCTTTAAAAGATGTCGGTATTATTTCTTGTCCCAAGGGGAAGAACAGCGTCTGACTTAGAGAGGCATTCTTGCAATCTAATTGCGAGGACACCTTGTAAAGTCTTTCTACGGCCCAGCAGGAGAAGCCACATGCTTTTCACTCTAGCTGATTCCAGCAAGATAACAGGTAGAACTGAAAAAATGAAGTAAAAGCCTCTTTTCTAAATTAGCGAGACATCATTTTACTTACTATTTGCAGAAATTTCAAGGTTTAGAACTTCAATTCAGTGCCCATGTATTCTTCTGTAGTGAGAATCTTTTCAGAAAGAAACTACTTTAGACAAGTTTATTTTGGGAGTGAAATGGCAAGGGGATTATTTTCCCTTTTTCATTCTGAAAAGTTTATCCACAGCTTTCTCTTTGCATACGTTTGACTACGGTGTAGTTATAAATCCATCTGTTACCCAAGTAACATTCTACTTCAAAAGCAGGATAATTTTTTTCCATAGAAGACCTAGGTATAAAATGAGAAGACTTTTCCTTCTTTTGGAAGATAAATCAGCTTAGACTAAATGATTATGCTTTAGGATTTTACCAGAACTACCAACTCTACATGATAGAGAGAATGAATATTGGGAAAGAAAACCCCTTTGCCTTAAAAACACAACCCCAACTTTATTGGGGGTGACAACTGGCTCAGCTAAAACCACCATTATTGTAGACTCTCCCCCAGGAGGGGTGGCATTTTTCACAGTTATGACCCAGTAGATGTAAGTCAGTCTCTAGGTGATTTCTGGGAAAACTCTTGGAGAAAGGCACATGCATTTGGCCTTTTGCGCTTCCTGTCCTTCTGCCTGGAATGGAGTCAGGATGCTGGAGGTGAGGCAGCCATTCTAAGACCACATGGCAACAAATAAGATGAAAGCCAAGTGCTGAGGATGGCTAAGAGGAAGGAAAAATGAGCTGAGGTTCCTGAGGACTGAGGGTCTGCGAGGACTAAGTCCTACCTTAATGTCATTTGACTCAACTTAATGTCTCTTGAGAAAAACAAAACCTCTATTTGATTAAAACTGGTGAAAGTTGAATTATCTCTTATGAGCTTCCAAACCTATACCAAGTTGATCCAAGGAGAATGGTAAAAAAAATTTTATAAGAACAGTTTCCAAACAAGTATTTCAGAAGCATTCAGTTACTTTAATTATTCTTACTTGGATTACTAAACTGGTATATTCACAAATCATTTTTATACATTCCTTAAAATGACTCCTTCAAGGAACTCTACTAAGCAATAACATACACAACTCCCATACTTGGATCCGTATGAATCACCCCTCCATTGATTCATTCAGCAAACATTTATTGAGGGCCCAGTAAGCACTGTCCTGGGGGCAGGGATACAAGGACAAAAAGCAAGTGCCTGAGTACAGGAGTCTCAGCTTACTTGAAAGTAATGCCAAATCTATTTTAAAACATTCTATTCTCCAGTTCTTTGCTTCCTATGGGTTGCTTATTTCATGCACATTAGCTCTCCAAGAGACGGATAAGCCCAGCACCACAATCAACACTAGCAAAATAAAGCACCTGAACCACCAACGTGGTTGGTATCCATCACTTGACGTTCAGAACACTATTTCATAATTTGAAAATTTAATTCAATGCTGCACTAATATGTTCATTACAGTTGTGAGAAATAATTGAATAAAACTTCTCATTCCATCCACTACAGAAATTGTTTTTCCAAAATCAGACTGCCGCTCAAAGCAGATATTTAGTGCCTGCTTTGTTTTCTGTCATTTCTGTGATTTTAAAAAAACCATTGTACATCAGTCCTACACAGCGGTATCAAAGGACAATTACTCACTGGAGTATGGTAAGCAAAATCCCAAGTGAACATCAGGGAAACCATTTTCCACTCACGTCTTCCTCTGTGTCACCTTAGACACATCATTTAACTTCCTTCTATCCTGGTTTCCTTGGGGTTAAGTGATCATTGTGTTTTTTCAAAGACCTAAAATTCTCTTATTTCCTTGCTCTATTCTCAGTGTGATGCATTAACAGACAAGTTTCCTAGCTAAGAGCAGCACATTAAGATGATTTTTAAATGATGCATGGCTTCTCTATTTCTGTTGTCTTGGGAATTATACGTCTTAGCCCACACCGCATATCAAACCACAATTTTATATATAGTTAAATGATATAATATCATCTTATATTAATAACACCAATCACAGTACTCAGGATCAGAATATAGGACTGGTTTTATTGTTCCTAACTTTTCAAGGACATGACTTGAATTGCACACATTTGAGATAATTGAATGAAAATTAGATGGAGAATACACTGTTTTTAATTTGCTGTTTAAAAGCATCCCTGGATACCTAGTTCTGTCTAGCCAAGCTTGTTTCAAAAGCCCAGTGATCCTCTTGCCCCTCTTTCCCATTCTGAGAAACTGCTTTCAAAGTCTAACGAAAGATTCATTATACGCAAAATCTTAACGCTGAAATTCGGATCTTATCTTTTAGTATAGACAATGGATGTAATTAATTAACACATCTGACAGTTGTCTGCAAACCACCACAGAGAGGTACCTGCCTTTCTTATGACTTTCATGAAAATATCTTGAATTGAAATATACTAAGCACAAGCAGTTTAACCCACCCTATTCTGAATTTGATATACAAGATTAAAAATGCTATCATCTTGCTTGCAATTAGATGTTTAAGGAATGTGAACACTCTTTCCAAATCCTTTAGTTATCATCCTGCAAACCAGCTCGTACCTCCACTATCACTCTCCTTACAGATACACATATCCCCCTATACTCACCACAATGAGTTAAAGGTAGATGAAAGCTCCCAGTGGCAGCCTTTGAGTCGTTACTTTGCTTGCCCATTCCCTTCATTTTAGGTGTCGTGGCACGGTACTTTGCCGACAAAAATTCATGCTGTTGGGTTTACTGCAAACACCGAAAGAGGTGTCTTGCACTTGCTGGAGGATTTAGCTTTTATCCTTCTGGTCATTCTTCCCACAAAAAGAAGGAGACCAGTTTCTGAGCTATTCTTAACTCTCCTTGCAAAACAGTTCAAAAGAGAAAGACTTCATGATTCTCATGCAAACTCCCAGCCTGCCCGCCTGCCTGCTGCTGCCAATACTTCTTTCTGTTGCTGGTGATGACATTCCGAGAGCTCCCCAGCCCGATGCTTCTTATGTAAGACTGTCTAGGTCAAGTGTAGGAGACACACTCCTGGCCTGTGAAAACTCATGGAACTGCTCCTTCAGATTAACACTTCAGGGGCTATGGAAGCTGGAGGAAGCTGAGCTTGTACCACATCTTTTGGGGGTAAATATTTTTGCATGATTCAGTGATTTCTATGCTATAGTCTTGGCAGATGCCTGTCAGCCATGCTGAGAGGTGCAGAGAGAAATTACTAAGAGATTCCGGTTCTGTCAGCATGCTTGAATAAGCATAAGTCTTCTAGCAATCCTAGCTTTAAGACACTTAAGGAGTAAATGAATCATAAATTAGGGTTTGCTTATCAGGCATCATCTCTAACCATGAGGAACGAATGTTGATTTGACAGTTTAAGCTCTGAATACAAACCATTTGCTCCAAGGTGTTGGAGGAGAGCGTTATTAGATGGGGCTATTAGCTCTAAGAGATTTACTGCAGTTCTTGGCTGTTACATTGTCCTTGTCTGATTGCAAATTTGCTTCTCTTGCAATTGAGCTATATGTTTTCCTATATTTGTCGTCTGTTGTGATTGTCTGTGATAATATGAGAACGGAGCCTGCATAACCTGGCACAAATAATAAATCCTCTCTACTTAGTTCCAAGGTGACTGCTGCAGTAGGAGCGCCATTCGACACCAGCGCTGAATGATGCTGGGTCAACGGCATTGATTCAAACTGTGCTGTGTTTAGGGGACTTGGGGGCATAATCCCAGGTTTGACATGAACAGTTATTCACTCTAGGAGTAAAAGTAGAAGCAGTATAGCGCTGATTCTGTTTTAGACTCTCACGCTGTGTCCTGGTACAGGAATTAGTTAAAATAGCAGGCTTTTAGCGAATGCCGCAGAAAAACCTGGGGAAGCGGCAGGGTAAGATTGCGGTAGCAGGGTGATATTGGCAAGAAATTTTAATAAGATTTAACCAGAGATGATGATGGAACAGATGGCACCTAATTTAAAAGATAGGTGGATATTTAAAAAGTTGAAGACAGATGCAGCATGTTCGAGAAGTTTTGGCTTCCTGAGTGCCCTTGGCAAGTGAAGTTCAGTGCCTTAGACAGGACGTCATGAATTAGGCTGTGTAAACTGTCTTCATGGTGTTAAAGAGGTAAATGGAAAGTTGAATATTCGGTCATTGGGCGTCTCTACATGAGGACTGGCAGGAGGCAGGTTAATTAGAGCACACTCACTAAGTGAACAGGTAGTTTTCAAGTATCTGAAATTTCTTGCATTCTTTTTATTAAATTAATGGAATGAAAATGAGTGTTACTGAAATGAATTGCTTTCGGGGTACTTTTCACTCTTTTATTCATGATTAACAACAGCGCATTGATTCTTTATGATGGGAATCTATTGCTTATCATTTTATGATATATTTAATTGATTAATCATGTACATGTTTGCCCAAATAATTTGAAGAGACGGTTATGATCCCTCAGGGCCTGATTTTATATTACTGATGTCAATAGGCATTTTCCCCATAGATTTAGCATGGCCTAAGAGCCCCCTTCAGACTGAGTTTTACTTAGTTTGGCATGTAGAATATTCTTCATAAATGTAACGTTAAAAATAAAGCTTACATATTTAGTTGTAACTCACAGTCTTTAGCATAACACTGTCAGTACTCAAATTGTCCATAAATGATTTTCATTTAATACTGTTTTATTGGCTATTGTTAAAAGGGAGTCTTCTTTCTGGAAATGAAGCCTAAAAAGTTATATTAATCTCTTCCTTTCTAAAGCAAGGGATTTGAGTTAAATGAGGTCTAAAGTTAGTTTTGGTTCTGCCGTCTGTAGTTATATTCCTCTAAACGTGAATTAGCATTATTAATTAATCTATGCTGAAGTGAGATTACATTTTTTGGTGACCTACAACTTTTGGCCAATATTCGTGGAGCACCTACGAATGCTGGCCAGCACTTCTCCGTGTGTCATCTCCTGACCAGCAGCAGCAGCATCACCTGGGAACTGGTTAGGAATGCAGGTTCTCAGGGCTCGATCCAGACTCACTGAGTCAGAACCTCTGGGGTTGGGGCGGGGCAATTCATGATTTAACAAGTCCTCCAGGTGATTATTGTGAGGTAGCTAAAGTCTGAGAACCACTATACTGAACAGGACTTTGGTTAAATATCATGAAAATACCTTTTACTACATACAATGGAAGATCCATGACATAATGAAATTCTTCATTTTCCTGGTGGCCTAAATTTCCCAATGCAAGCAGTACTATATTTTAAAGATTTATGTAATTGTTTAGCACATCTTAAGCTTAAATTTGTCCCTAAGAAGCTTTATTTTCCAAAAGTTCCATTTTTAGCTTTTAGAAATTATATAGTGTGATGGCAAAAACACTAAAGGACCTCTTCTTTTGCTCACTGTGTGTCTTGGCATATGTCACTGACTCTCTCTGGTGTTCAGTTTCTCATTTGTAAGATGAGAGATTGCCTTAAGTCAGGGTTTTTCAACTCAGCACTATCGACATTTGGGTCAGATATTCTTTGCTGTGGAGTCTGTCTGTACATCATACAATGTTGAGCAGCATCTGTGGCTACTATCCACAGGGTGCCAGTAATGACTCCAAGTTGTGACAATCAAAAATATTTCCAGACATTAACACGTATCCTCTGAGGGTAAAATTGCCCCTCCCACCCCATCATGCACACATTCCCCACATTTGAGAAACACTGACCTGGGTTAACTCTCCTATGTAAAGTTTTATTATACTAAATAATACAACAAATGTAGTATTTCTCCTTTTGGAGGCAGATAGATTAAAAATTACAAATAAATAAACATGTCTTACTGGTATAACTCAACGTGTAAGCTGGGACCTGTTTGCCCCCTTGAAGATCTAGGTATAATTTGCTGAAATACCTGCCAATTCCATAGTCTGGAAGTCCAAAACCCTTTTGCAACTTCTCAGGAACTTAAAGTCTTATATCATCCTGGGTCCTGGAGTCCTGGTTCTATGAATACCACCTCATCACTCTAAAAATGAGACCCAGATTTCATCTGCCACTAGTTTCCACCAGAGATTTACCTATATCAATCATCTTTTAAGTTTAATAGATTTCTCCCCTTTGTCTTCCATCTCTGCTCCACACCCCCTCCCTGCAAGATGCTCTGAGAGCTCCAAATTCTTCTTCTGGTATGCACGGCAGTCCAGCTTTCCATAGCTCATATATCCAGATGTAAATGCACAAACCCATCAA
The DNA here is from genome assembly GCF_037783145.1 of Equus przewalskii. NCBI lineage: Eukaryota > Metazoa > Chordata > Mammalia > Perissodactyla > Equidae > Equus > Equus przewalskii. The sequence continues at coordinate 45,714,904 of NC_091847.1, read as the reverse complement.
AGAGTTCAGAATATCAAAGGCCTTCAGCTTAGCACCATCCCCCCTTCATGGAAGGCAGTTGGGCTCATACTACATAATCATAAATCATAAAGTCACTGGGCTGGAACAAGTCTTGAGTTTAAGATCATTTTCATGTCTTTAGAAGTCATACTGAACGATAGCTCTTGGCCCTTAAAAGTATACAGGTTACACACTAGAGTTTCAGAACTTTAAATTATATCTGCCCATGAATTGTTACCTCAAACAGTTCAGCAATTCAGTCCCAACATTTTCTGGAGTTGAAATGCATGGTAGAAATAGCTAAGTCCACACGCACATACCACAGACACACAGACATACACACACTTCCCAAGTGTTAGAAATTCTTTTCTGTATGCTGTACTACAAATTCAAATAAGTCTTGCTCTAAGATATCTGTGAATTAAGAAACTTAAGCTACAATGTATATACAAACAAAGTACCAGCGGCCAGCCTGGTGCTGTAGTGGTTAAGTTCACACATACTGCTTCAGTGGCCCAGGGTTCACAGGTTCAGATCCCGTGCATGGACCTATACAACAATCAACAAGTCCTGCTGTGGCAGTGTCCCACACACAAAATAGAGGAAGATTGGTACAGATGTTGGTTCAGGGTCTATTTTCCTCTCACACACACACAAAAGTACCAGATAGTTACATTTCATTTAATCAAAATAATGATAATAGCTTATATATGAATGATTATATCTGTATTTCCAAGTAACTTCATAGACATGACCCTTTCTGAGAGCCACAGCAATCCTATAAATAGGTCCCAGTACTGTTATCATTTTGCAGGTAAGAAAATAAAAGCTCAATATCTCCAGATGCCAAATCCACTTCTTCTTCTGCTCTTCTACAAGGCAAGACTCAATAGTGTATGTAGTTTGAACACAATGGTGGGTACAATTCCTAAGGGTTTTTTGATAACGACCTATTTCAAGAGTCTTCCTGCTCCAAAGTCATTCAGAGAGTATAAGGGCTGATATGTGTTACAATTCTTTGCTTTAGTTGCTAGGATTAATACATTTTCCCTGATTTATACATTTATTTGTATAATATGGTTAATTAATTATTCTTTATATGTATTACTAACTACTTATGGAATCATTTCAACACATCATTCATTATACTAGTCATAGTCACATGTATTATGTCACTTAACGCTCTCAAAGTCTCCATGAGGATCGGATTATGCTCCCACTTAAGAGATGACACTGAATTCAATTTAACCTAAACTTCAGCTTTAGCAGTTACTGCACTGACCCGGCCATCTGCTCTGTCTTCACAAGACCAAGTGGAGCCACAGCAACAGACCATCTCTTTTCACCAGTACATCCCAGCCCATGGCACAATGTTGGGCATATACTGAGTCTCAGTAAATGTTTATTGAATGAATGTTGAATTAATTATCATTGCTATCTAGTTCCTTTATATTTTGGACTTTACATAACATTTTTCAACCTAGTCAATTAAAAAAATAAATAAATAAAAATTAAATTACAGCAAATTGCAAATGAGATCTAAAAGGAAAAATCAAATTCCAAAAGGAAAAGATGGATTCCATGGCTGCAATACATTTGGAAATCTTTGCAACTCTCTATCACTCATGCTACTTTCTTTATTTATCTTGGGAAAAAATCTTTTGGGTTTGATATAGAGACTTTCTCAGACTTACAACCTGAAAAATTATTGCCAATATCAAATGTAAATTCTTCCTTTAAAATATTAGTTTCTCGGGGCTGGCCCCGTGGCCGAGTGGTTAAGTTCGTGCACTCCGCTGCAGGTGGCCCAGTGTTTCGTTGGTTCGAATCCTGGGCGCGGACATGGCACTGCTCATCAAACCACGCTGAGGCAGCATCCCACATGCCACAACTAGGTGGACCCACAACGAAGAATATACAACTATGTAACGGGGGGCTTTGGGGAGAAAAAGGAAAAAAATAAAATCTTTAAAAAAAAAAAATATTAGTTTCCCAATGCCAAGATCACATAGTTACTTGCAACTTTACTTGATCTTACAGTAAATACCCAAGAAGAACTTGAAAGATCTTTTCTTCTATTTTAGAATATTAATCATAAAAATTAATTCAATAATAGAGCCTAATTAAAACACATATTAAATACAATGAAATCCAAATGAACTGATAGTACGTGTGAATTCCATTTTTTCTGAAGCTGTAACTCAGCTCAACGTTAAATGGAAGTTCTCAATCTGTATCCTACCCTAGCAGAGTTCCGGGAGGAAATTTGTTGTCAGACAATCCCGTTCCTTACCACTGGTTAGCTCTGTGACCACAGGCAATTTCTTTAACCTCTCTGAGAATCTGAGTTTCTTCAGCTGCCTTATCTCCTCATCAGAATTTTAAAAAGATAATGTATGTCAAGTAGTTTATTTCAGTGTCTTTCAGATAATTAAAAGTGTTCAGAAAATAATAGTTTATGATTATAATTGGCATCATATACTCCCAAATATACAGAGCTTCTCAGGGAGTCCTCCTAGTGTCTTCTGAGCAACTAGGACATCCATATCAAGATCTGAGACTCAAAAGATGCTGGATTCAAGGACGAATGTTCCAAGAACTGGTAGTTAGGCAGCACAAGACTAACGATGGATGAATACTTGAAATCTTTCACTTGGTCCTTAAATATACTTTTTGAAATGCAACATTCTAAGATAATTAACTAGCCATATGTCCAGTTTTTTAAATTATTTTTTCTAAAATCTAAGCTCCCGTTCTTAAAAAACTATATTATCAGGGTAAATAATCCTTTGAGAGATATGAAAAGCCTAGGAAATGGTAGAAATTTTTCTTCACAGTGGAAGGAACAACTATTGGGAAGAAAAGAAAATGTTACTGGAAAAAAATTTTGAATTAGACTAATTTTACTTATTTTGAAAAGCAATTTGGACCTAAAGATAAAGCACACAAATCTCTACAGACCTAAGGTAAATTCTTTGACAACTGAGAGCGTGAATTAAATAATTTCTCAGATTTTTTCTAATTCTAACATTCTGTGTAAATAAGTTCAATTCTGGAACATGATCACCCAAATAACAACCAAATCCAAGATGACTAGATTTAACAGACCCATTTCATATATCTATTGATAATTAAAGACATATAAGTGACTCAATTTTGGCATTTTCCTCATTATCCTAAAAAGGTTTCATTAGTCGCATATGTCTTATGATCTGGATTTTGTTTGATTAGTATGCTGGTTTGTGAAAAATTATTTCTTATTTTTTTAAAAAATGAATTTATAGTTTTTTAATAAATTGGCATTATATTTAGTTTTCATGTCCAACAAGTGAAGCAATGAAATAGGATATCTAAAAGAGTTGTTGTCAACGTTCTGTTGGGACTGTCTCATTTGGGGATGCAAGGAAAATAGAACAGGTGTCAATCTTCCATATGAACTCTCATAAGAATAATATTGTGACCATCTAATATTGGGAGAAGGGAGGGTGGCAGTAATAGTAAGAGAGTTTTGGTTTCAATATACAGTTTCTAGTAAAATCATAATAGAAAACTTTATATTAGCACAATTGGGACAACAGAAAGAAAAGAAATGTTTTGGCCTCCAGATTTACTAAACATTGTCCTCCTGACAATTAGCCAACCACACTCACCTTGGCTAAAGTAGGTTTTAGGAGAAAATAAGCCAATCATAAGGCTATTGCTAGTATTAGTCAATGCCTTGACAGGAAATAAAATAGATGGCTCCCTCAAACTGATGGAAAGAAAAAACAAAATATTTGGTTTTAACTTTTCAACACCATATTCGTCTGTTTTCCTCGGGAACTGGTTCCAGCTTTTCTTCTGTAGCAGGTGTGCTAGATCCTGTGTGATCTGGCCATCTGCCCATCCGTCCAAACTTTAGCCACATCCACAGACCCAACCTTACACCTGTCTGTACGCGATATCCCATCTTCTTAAAAAGCACGTTTTCTTTGTTCTCTACACATCTTTGTGTACCTCCTAGAAAACGTCTATGGGAAACTCCCAGTGAAGTCAAGACTTGGCCTAGATATCACTTCCCAGTTAAAAAAGAAAAGTTTGATAATTCCTGCTGATGGTAGAGGTGTGAGAAACAGGTATCTAATGCTATTGCTGGAATATAAAATGTTGCCACCCTTTTGAGGGAAGTCTAGCCATATCTACCAAAGTTAAAAGTTTGTACCCTTCTACTTAGCAGAGCCATTTCCTGAGAATGTAGCCTACAGAAAAACTTGGTACAAGTGGGAAAAGTGTTTCTAAAATGATGCTTACACTAGCCTTGTTTGAAATAGAAAAAACAAAACAAACAAATAAAAAACCTGTAAATAATATGTGTTTATCATTTGAGGACTGATTAAGTAAGTTTTGGTATTTTGGTGTATCTGTTTATATAAATACTGAAATACTGTAAATAATAACAAGGTAAGAGTTTCAAGATAAGTTATGTAAATCAAACAAGGCATCCATCAATATATATAGTATGATGCCATCTCTGGAAAAAAGATATAAAACATATATATTTCAGATGCCTGGATATACACAAGAAATTTCTGAAAAGTTTTGAAAGGAATTGTTAACAGTGACTGACTGCAGAATGGGCCTGGGGGAAGAGAAACTGGAAAGCTAATTTTTACTTAAAGGCTCACAATGGACAATTGACATACAAAATGTTACTGGAAGCTAGGTTAGCAGTTTGCTTGGTTGAAGACAAAAAGGGGTACCTGATTCAGTCTGTACAAGCAGGGCTTCCAAAATTGCGCAGGAGTGCTTGGGTAATGGAGAGCATGGCAGAGTGGCTGATGTACGCGTTCTGGTGCAGAGGGAAGTGGGCTGAAAGAGCCGAGGCCGGCCGTGAAGGTCATTGCCAACTGTACTCTGCAGCCCTACTTCTCAAACTTTAATGTGTGCAGGAATCACTTGGGGATCTTGTTAAAACGCAAATTCTACCTTAGCAGGGAGAAGTGGAGCCCAAAATTCTGCATTTTGGCGAGCTCCCAAGAGATGCCCATGCTGCTAGTTCACTGCCACACTTCGAGAAGCAAGGCTTTAAAACTTAGGAAGTGTCATGTTTTTGTGTGATTGGTGTCTTCAAAGATATCAAGCAGAGCCAGAAAGCACTTGTTTTTAGAAAATGAGTCAAGAAAAAAACACCTCCTTGAGTATGATGTTTGCAACACGAAGCTTTGCCAAAGCACTCCTATTGTCAAATGTTCGTGGTCAGCAGTTCTGCTTTTTTAGCCTGTCCCTTTTTAACAAATGTAGCCTTCTGGAAACTAAAGCATTGCCAGATTGAAGCAAGCTACTCCCCTCCACTCCTCAAGTGTTTAGTTGATTTGTTGACTCGGTGAGAGTATTTCCAAACATAGTTCCATTGTTTCACACTCTGTGGAAGATTGAAGAATCCAAAACAAGTGAGAAGGAAGAGCTGCCATCTGCCACCCTCCCACTCTGCCACACGCCGCCCCCCAATATGTTTGGCAGAAATCCAGGCTGTAGATCTACCACACACCTAGAAACTATCCTGGGTTGGCCACATGTAGAAATACCTTTCCTCCATCACATCCTGTGTGAGCGTAACATGATGTAATCCAGAGCACCAAGGAGCAGCTGTGTCATCTCCCACTTATTTGCCTTTGAACTTAGAGCCCAGAGACATACCACTGTGATTTAATAATGTGAATAATATGATATAAAACTCTCTAACCTTATATAAAACAACACAGTGTGAACTCATGGTAATATTAGGTACTTTGGAAACTGTGCTGACTTCAAAACCACACTTAATCATCTCCTTACTGTGCAACCTTGGCCAAGTTACTCAACAATTCTGAGTCTCAGTTCGCTCATCTATAAAACCATGATCATAATAATAGTATCTATTTCATGAGACTGTTGTGAAGTTTTAATTACTATTCCTCTTAAATCATTTTAAGAATTTGAAAATAGTAATGTTTGAATAACAAAATATTTGTTTCTGAGTACCTACCATATACTAGGCACTGTGCTAAGGGTAAAAGTATTAAACAGAACCATCTTATAAAGATTTTACTCATCTCTGTAAAATGGTTTAAATTCATGTTTATTTGTTTATTTGTTTTAAAGATTGGCACCTGAGCTGACAACTCTTGCCAATATTCCTTTTTTTTTCTGCTTTTCCTCCCCAAATCCCCCCAGTACATAGTTGAATATTTTTAGTTGTGGGTCCTTCTGGTTGTGGCATGTGGGACGCTGCCTCAGCATGGCCTGATGAGAGGTGCCATGTCTGCACCCAGGATCCAAACCAGCGAAACCCTGGGCCGCCTGAAGCGGAGCGCGTGACCTTAACGACTCGGCCGCAGGCCGGCCCCATGTGTTTCTTTTTTAAGGAAAGAGAAAAACGTGTTTTTAGAGAGAAGATGGGACATGTCCTTTCCCCCCACTTCCCAACAGCCCTTCACATCTGGTAGAACTTGCAAGTTATCCTGCCTATGCTTGCAAAGGAATGGAAGTTTTAATCGAGAGAGTGTGAATAAAGGGATTGGACACAGAGCAGGTTTAAGGGAGCCAAAACAAGATGATGCGGCACCCAGTGTCATGCAACAGTAGGGAGGACTAAATGTGCACTTGGAGAGAAGAGCATTTGCAGAGCCCAGCAAGGGCGGTGGCCCTGGGAACAAGGTTGCCCTGGCCTGAGCTGCAGAACTCATGTCCAGGGAAGGGAGTGGTGGGAGGGGTGAGATGTCAGGTAGAAGAGGTTCAGGGACTGGTCAGGAGAAAGACCCTCAGCCCCCAAAGGCCACTTTCCATGGTTAGACATAATCAGACCCTTGTCTCCTGGGTTCCTTTGGGCTCAGCCCGAGGCAGGCATTAGCAGGAAATAGGAAGATCTCAGCCACCACACCCCACCTTCTGGCCTAAAAAAGGAGTTGCATTTTTCTCTGGGAAACCTCCTGTGGGGTATCCCGAAGCGCCAGATCTCACTGGGATCTGGTGTCTTTGCGCCCTCCTCTTGCCTGGGAAGAGCCAGGGGTGGCACTGGCTCTCTCCATTGCTGGTTCCTGGGTGTTTTGTCAATCATCTTAACCTACTTAGTGAATAGTTTCTCTATTGAATTACTTTCATTTAATCCCTTTTGAGTATAGCATCTATTTTCTTGCAGGACCCTGACTGAATCAGAGGTAAAATTTTAGAACAACAGATGTTTCATGGACAGGTAGCTCTGTTGTGACACCCTAGAGAGCAGACTCCAGGCAGATGAAGATGTGAATAAAGGTACTGCTGTCTTGGGGAGCAGAAGAGAGAGTGACAGGAAAGCAGAAAAGAAGAGACACAAAGTTAACAAACAGCTAAGTATCTATATATATATAATAGATATATAAAAGAGCTGAAATACATATATACATAAAACCTTAGAAGTAACTACCATGTGAAGTAGGGCAAATGACTTCTGAGTTTCATCATTGCTGAAGTCATGGAAAGATCCACATTTTGTATTTGCTTAGTTGCAGAAAGAGTAAGGAGAACAAAAATGTAAATGGTCACATCCCTATGTGTTAATTAAAGAGGGGCAGACCAGAAGGAGCCCTTTCCTGCTTATCCAGCCTACTGTTCCGCACAAAGAGGAGAAATACGTTACTTTTATGTAGTGATAAAAACCAGAATGTAAAAGACTTTCAAAGAGAACGAGTGGAGCATGGAAAGAAGTAAAAGGGTCTCTGAGCTTCCTAATGTATCAAATGCCATGGAAAATATTGAGACAAAGTGGTTGAGCCATTTCATCATCCCATAACGAGTAGAGAAATCTGTTTGCCTTTCATCCGACCACAGAAGACCAGGTAGGGAAGACTTGCCATTAAGCATGAGAGTGCTGCTGCCTAGCACCTCTCTCCCACCCTCGAGTCTAAAGGGATCCCAGGCATGAGTGAGACATTTTAGTGATCTGCTATCTGATACGAGTATGGGCAATCCCAGAAGCAGCAACTCAGCTCACGGGCTCCCAAATTTCCAAGGCATTCTAGGAAGACCAGGGTAAATGTAACTACCATCTGGCTTTCCACGAGTCTTCCCCACTCATTTGCCAATCTCTTCTAAAGAATTTGAAGCCCTGAAGTGGCCCTGACAGACTTCTGTCCATTATTTGGCCCACAGTGGAATTCTTGCTTTTCCCAAGGAAAGAAAGAGGAAGAGACATAATCACATATGATTTGTGTGAGCTTTTAAATGGATTTCTGAAGACTGAAACTGTTTAGGGATGTGTGAAAAGTGTTAATCTCCACAGAAACATGGCAGCACCTAATTCTAATGACACTTGCATACGTTACCAGTAGTTTGGCTATGCTCTTGACAAAGTCATGGCTTTCTGCCTTTGAACACAAAAGGAAAAAGACGGTAAGAATTCTTTAGGGAAAGGGGAACTACGTGTTTGCTTATGTTAAGTTATAGCAAAGTTCAGTTTTATTCTGTAAATAAAGAGTTGTCTTCATAAATATCAGCTTTTCCTTTAGTATAAAGAAAGCCCTTTTCATTAAAAAAAAAACCCCGAATTAAACCTCTTCAACATGTACACAAGTGATGTGGTTGATTTAAAGATATATTAAAATGGAAAACTGATGTTTGGGTTCTAATAAGTAATCAACTATATTTTTCTTAGCACAAGAGTTAGCTGACTCCTCTTTGCAAAGATGGGAAAATTGCTGCATGAAATAGACCCTGTAAAAACCCAAGCATAATGTGTGATTGACTTAAGAGGATGGGAAAGATCACATGTGAGCAGAGAATAGAACCAGCACAGTAACGGTTTTTTTTATGATTGGTCATGCATTTTTAAAAAATTTAATTTATGTTTCTTTTCTGTCTTTATCCTCCTGTGGCAGTAGATATGGACATAATGCTTTAAATATTATGATGTACTTTGATCTTGTTTCAAGAGCCAAAGCTTTATGAAGACTTCATATATTTAAAGAAAGAGGCACAAAGCTCAGGCATGTGAAACATTATATTTTGTCTCCATTTATGAAAGATAACTGCCACATAAATATGGTTTATCAGCCTAAAGAAACAGAAAATATATTTTTAGATTACATTTTGGCTTTACAAAGAAATTCTAGAACTTCAAGACCATTTGCTCTCTTTGGACCTGCACTCCTGAAAACTGTCAGTGTTAGACTCTTGAGTACCTGGTGCTCATGTCCTTGAGCTTGAACACTTTGTGGTTAATATTTAAGATCAGCATGTGGAGCTAGACTGAAGGACGATCACTGTCTTTACCATTTGCTAAAACCAATGTTGGTTAGTCCATCACCTTCTCAAACAGTAACTGCAATCTTACACTCCATCACATCCATCTCTCTGTCAAAACATGAGTGAAAATCAGTTGTGGCATATCTAGAAATACTCCACTCACTTCCATTTTGCTCCTTATGTGCTGAGGCACCTACTCGATATTAATTTCCTTCATAGTTAGATTGTGGAAAAAATTTGAATGGACTTTTGTGGCATAAAACTAGCTGTGTGACCTTGCATAAGTCCCATCACTTCTCTTGCCATCATTCCTCCTATCTAAAACAAGAACCCTTGTCTGGATGATCTATGAGAACTTTCCAGCAACACAATTCCTCAAGGATTATCATCTCCTTAAAGCAGTGGTATAGATTTATGTCAGTTGACATTCTGTTTTATGAAGTTTAAAAAGTTATTTTAGCCTACCTGTAAATTTTAGTGGAATTTCATTCTGGGATTTTGATTCATCAGTAGTCAGCAGATGTCATCAGCTCATCTTCAGAAAATACCTTAATTCAAACACAGACACTGGGATACGTTTGGGGAATAAAATAATAAATAAGACATAGTTCTTGCTCCCAAAGGGACTATGGGGTGGGGTCAGGTGGTGGGGAGGTGCACAGAGAAAGCGTGGAGGGAATGTGGTCAGAGAGAAGGTCTCTGAGCAGAGGAAATGAAGGAAGCAAAGTATTGAAGGTATGATGGCTCCTGGTTTATTTAGGAAAAGGCAAAGAGTTTGTTGTTATGAGAAATGACCTTGATGTCATCCTCAATAAATATTGATATTGTGCTATGACAATTTAACTGAAGAAAAAAGACCAAAAATAAACCAGGCCCCCAAATAATAAAGGATTTAAAATTGAAAATTCATACAGAACACTAAAGTGACTTTTTTTATTGAGATGTAATTGACATATAACGTATTGGTTTTAGGTGTACAGCATAATGATTTGATATATGTATATACTGTGAAATGATAAAGTGACTTTTAAATTGTTGCTTAGGTAGTTGTAAATAAAGGAAGAACTTATAGGAAATGATAAAAAGTAGTTTTGTAATTTAATACCCATTTTGAACCAATATTGCAATGCTGACCTCATCAGATAAACATCTATATATTTAATTCCCCTTTGAGAAATCAGTTTTGTGTATTACTATATCTTGTCCATAAAACCTATTTATTTGGTTTAGGAATACCATTGTTTCCTTTTCCAACACCAATGGCTGCCTATGTAATTGAAAGGAAATTGCAGGAAATCTTCCAACAAGATGTAACTGAATCCCAGGAAATGATTGTCTGAGGATTTATAATTGAATTCTGGCTTTGATTGCTTTGGATGGAATGGCAGAGAAGGCATGGGGAGACTGGGAGATCTCAGGATCTGCATCAGAATCCCACAACCTCCCTCTCTTACTCTCTTATTTTAAAATACAACATAGTGATGAGATAGGAAAAATCCTTACCCTTCATTTTTCTCCACTACCAGAAAGAGAGAGAAAATCAGGAGTAATTTTAATGATTTTTTTAAAGAAACTTTTAATAAAGTTCTAAATATTTCTCTGTGTACCCACAAACACACTGATGCTAGAGGCACTAGAGAAATAAAATCAGTAAGAAAAACAATTCCAGTTATTTAGGCTCAATATACCGCAGGTGATTTAAACAATGGCAATCTATGAGTGAAAACTCACAAGCCTAGAATAGCTTTGATTTAGTAAATTCAAGAGGGAAGGCCCTCAAATATTTTGATATCATATTTGAAAAAATAGCCGAAGTTTTTTTGGTATGATGTATGGACTTTACCAGTTTCCAATGTCTACCTTCTAGTACTGACAAGACACTCGGAAACCAATAGGCCAATTTTGTAAATTGTAACTTTAAACTTGCTGAAAAATTAGTTGGCTCTAGTTCTAAAAGAGGTTCTTAATTGCAGTTTCTGCATTTATTTATCTAATAGCAGGTAAATTCCACATTCATTTGAGGCTCATTTTCAAAAGGACAAATTAACCTGAAAAGTAAAGATAAGAGTTCATTATTTTCTTCTAGGAAATGGTTTCTGTTTCTGAAATAGTGGCTGCTAAAGGCACTGTGTTAGTAAATGGTTGGGGCACAGGAAAGACTTGGTAGTAAATGTTTGCACAATGCTGCATGTACAAAAAAAGTACTGGGAAATTCACATCCACAAAAGCAAAGTCCTGAAGTGGTAAATTACATTTATTGTGGGATCATATCAGTACTGTGCTTTAGCTGAGTTCCACTTTCCCACCACAAGGGGCAAAGCCAGGATTTGAAGCCAGGTAATGACACAGTGGTCCTGTTGGTTTACAATCATAAAGTCTGGCTTCAGATTCTGGCTCTGGCACTTTCTATTGATGTTGGAATCACTCACCACATTGTCCAAAGACCTGCCACCACTTGCAGCCTTTGTGGCATCACCATTATATCCTCTGGGTCACCATGCCAAGGTCAGACCATTGCCCAAGTTCAACTCCAGACACCAGCATCCAGACCCCTTTCCTTCAGGGAGGAACCCAGCTCATGGAACCTAGATTCCCAAACAAATCACAGGAGAATCTGGAAACATATTCTGCCCTAAAACTCAAATGTCATTTATAACTCTGAGCAAGGGAATCCAGAATTCAGAACATAATGAATTGAACATTACTTTGCAAAATTTTTAGCCAAAGATCAAGGATGACCCCCTTCTCCCTGCCGGGCCCCAAGTTACTTAACAGTTAATTAAGTTTTTATAAAGCAGCTGACTAAAAGGTTCAGAACTCCAAGAGATGGACACCCAGTAGAAACTTTTGATAACAAATTCCCTTTAATTTTGTTGGGACCCAGGGCAGGCCCCCCCAAAATATCCCACAATGGTATATTAATTATTTTTAATTAAGGTTAATGAGAAGCGAAGAGGGCATTCTGACCCTCCCATCTCTGTTCCCCTGAAGGCCAGAAATCAATCTCGCCTGTGAAAGGAGCTCTCCCCGGTGAAAGGAGCTCTCCCCGGTGAAAGGAGCTCTCCCCGGCATCCTTCTCCCCAGAGCTGGGGATTCAGGACCGAGAAGCCCGCACAGACAAACCCTGCTAATTGACTACTTCCAGCCTAAACTCTGCTTAAATTCCTCACTATTTACATACCCCAAACCTAAGTGTCTTTGTCCTGTCAGTTCTTCACAAATCCATTGTTTCTTTGTGTAAAAGATATATGTATTCTGCCTGGCTTGTTCACTCTTCAAGCATCATTCCTTTATGGGCTCCAATACCTGTGTATAAAACTGGGTTTTTCTCCTGTTAATCTGGTCTTGTGTCAATTTTACTATTAGTCCAGCCGTAAGAACGCAAGAAAGGAAAAAAGCAGTTTCTCCCTCACCCTGACATTTTCTATACAAGAACATATTACGTTTAGATATGAATCACACTGACTCTTCAGTCTTCTGATGTTGCACTCTCCCTTGAACTCTTTCAAAGTTCTAATCGCAACAGAAGAGTCTCCTGTCTTAGAACTCACAGACAAGAAGCCCTGGCACAGCTTTTTCCATCTGAGTTACTTCTCTTCCTTTTTTTTTTTTTTTTTTTGGTGAGGAAGATTAGCCCTGAGCTAACAATTGTGCCAGTCTTCCTCTACTTTGTACATGGGATGCCTCCGCAGCATGGCTGACAAGTGGAGTACATCCGTGCCTGTGAAGCGGAGTGCATGAACTTGACCACTATGCCATGGGACAGGCCCCCTTTCTTCCTCTTTAACACTCAAGATTTATTGACAGCAAGGATGTCCCATTATAGTATTCTTTTTCTCTTTTGGGCACTGAGCAGTGAACTGAGGCTGCCAGCCCCCAACAAAGCTACGCTAAAGTAACATTCCAGTTCTCATGACAGAAAGAACCCTTTAAAGGCTAAAGAACATCTTATGCTTTCATTCTCTTTGCCTTGTTAGAAACTCTCTCATAGGAAAGGTGCAGGCCAAGCTTCTTAGTCAGTTTAGCAACCATGCATTCACAGGTTGAAGACATGTTGTCACATAGGAAGTAGCCAGTATATTCCTTCCACCTTCTGAGACAAGACTACAGAGGATCTCCTGTCCTAATGAATGACTAATATCAAGGGTGGGAAGAAAAGGGGGAAGATTACCTTTTCATGCTTTGAAACTGGAAACACAACAGCGAGAAAGAGGAAATTATATCTCAGTAAATGAACTTGCTGCACACAGATAAATAAAATGGAGAACTGGTTCCACAGGGAGTTCATAATCTGGGAGGCAAATAAGATATGTACATAAAACTCTCAGCCCATCAAAAGGGACAAGTGCAATAACGTTATAAGGTAGTACAGATAAAGTTTCATTTTAATTTATCTTTTGCCAACTTTTATAAATATGTGATTTTAAGTGTATACTACACTAATTTAATAAAAATCTCACATTTTGCCTTATGCCAGGTCTTTCAATTTAACAAATAACCATATTCCACAAAATAAAACATGAAGTTGTTTTGTAATTAACAACAACAAGAAAAAGGATTCTATCTACTGAGAAGACAAGAAAGACATTAAAGAAGAACGAATATGTGACCTAAGACATTGGTAGAATTTTCCAGATGCAGATCGGGGGAAGGCCTGTCAAGAGAAGTGAAGATTATGAACACAGAGACAGAGGTGGAAGGGTGACGTGTGCATTGAAACAGCGTACCTTTCCACTTATCTAAAGGGTCAGAGTAAACTCCACTGATGGAGGGATTTTGATCTGGTTTGTTCACTGATGTAACTTCAGTGTCTGAAAAAGTGCCTGGCATATCGCAGGAGCTTGAAGAAGTCAATAAATGAAGTGTCAGATGCCCAGAATATGAGATGTACTTGATAGTTTTCCAGGGCTAGGGCATTTGGCTTCCTGCAGTGAGTGAACCGGTTAGGACTCCACAAAGTAACAGAAATCTAGCCCAACTAAGCAAAAATGGAGTCTTTTTGTGTCTCTCATGTAACCCCCAATCGGGAAAGTATCTGGATCTTGGGAAAGACTGAAGCCAGAAACAGGAAGTCACTGGGAGTTTTCTGGCTCTGTTTTTTGTCACTGCTTCTCCTTCCACACTGGTGTGATCCCTTTCTCCCGGTGCCCTGGCCCACCTGGTCCTGAATCTCCATTGTGAGGGAAGGCTGGCCCCCACAGCTGCCAGAATCACAGGCAGCTGTTCTCTTTGGCTGGGTCAGGAGATCCCGCTCTCGTCCACGGTAGCCAGGAGTACAGGTTCACCTCTGGGGATCAGGGAGGGAGAGCTGCTAAAAGGACTGTTACGCGCAGATACTCAAAAAACTGACCCCTATAATAAGCACCTAGAAGGCATTAAAAGCATGCAGCCAAGGATATTTTTATTTTTTGCCTGTATATCTAAGCCATAAGCACTATGCATAGAGAATATGTTAGTCTACAATTAAAAAAATACTGCCTGTTAGTTCACATATTTCCCACTTCTTCTTCATCTCTAACATCCTGGTAATTATTTACCAAATATTGATCAGCTGTCTCTCTAGCTCCTTTCACATTGCCCCGACTCTACTAGAAACAGAAGAACACTGTTTCCCAGACATTGAATAACTATAATGAACATGTTCATGCTTGATTGGCTCTCATGAAAGTACAGGGTTTTTGAGCTCAGACAAGAAATGATCTCACTCAATTCTTTCTTTCATAGATGAAAAGATGAGTAATTTATTTAAGGGTTAGTAAATGTTTTGTGAACATAGAAATAAGATGTACATTCCTGGGCGCTGGCCCGGTGGCCGAGTGGTTGAGTTCGCGTGCTCCGCTGCAGGCGGCCCAATGTTTCATTGGTTCGAATCCTGGGCGTGGACATGGTACTGCTCGTCAAGCCACGCTGAGGCAGCGTCCCACATGCCGCAACTAGAAGGACCCACAACGTAGAATATACAACTATGTACTGGGGGGCTTTGGGGAGAGAAATGAAAAAAATAAAATCTTAAAAAAAAAAAAAGAAGATGTACATTCCTGTGATTCTAGAACAGGGAAAGAAAGGTGGACTTTTGAGTATGTTGCAAAGAATAAATGAATTTTGGGACCAAGAAGCTTAGTTTTATTGCTTTGCAAACTATGTGTGGCCTTCAATAAATCTCAACAAGACTCAGAAAGCCTTGGTATTCTCAATTGTACAATGGGAATAATTATAATAATATTAATAGGATCTATGGCACCATCCTGTAGTAAGCAATAGAAAAGTTAAGTATTGGAGGTGATGTCATTGAATAAATGGTAAAGTGCATTCAAGATAGTGACCAACAATAAATGTGTTAGTTGGAAGGCAACCAGGATGAAATATTTATTGCAAATTACCACAAATGACTAATCTACACAGAGTTAGTTGTGAGCTTATGCATCACTAAATGTTAAAGACAATGTCCGTTTTAAAGTACAGTATATAACACAAAAATCTATACTCTCAGTTCCTGGAGTTATAGATAGTTTAGCTTAGATTCTCCACTGTCTTAGCAAAAGCTGATATACATGGCTTTCACAATTCTATCAATAGGTAATACTTAAGAGGATTCAAAATCTATATTTGCTTACTAAAACACATTATTATAACTAAGCTTTAGGTTTTGTCCACGAAATGGAAAAACATATTGCAGTAAAAGATAATAAAACTGTAGATATTTAGAGTGGGAAGATAATCTTGTTTAACCTCTAATTACAGACGAAGATGGGGAAAGGTAAGTTTTCATAGAAGAGTTCAGAGACTTGCTCAAAGGCACATGTTCAATAGTGTTGAACTTGAAGTAAAACTCACGTCTTCTCACTCTGAGTTGTTCATTATAATACAGAACCTGCTAGTAAAATGCAATAATAAAATGAGAAAAATTTCAAGTAGATTCGCAATGGAAAGCCATGGAGCTATAATAAAGGGCTACCCAATTTTATTCTGGTGAATAAAAACACAAAGTTCTATTCACAAATTCTATAATTTGTAAAGATAATAGTGATTCATAGTGGGAATAAAGTAACAGTTTTACAAACATAATATGCAAATAATATGCATAAAATGCAAAAACAACACTGAAGTTATTTGCTATCCTTGAAGATAGCTATACTTAGTTTTACGCTTTTCATCTTTGAGTCATTAGGTGTTTGATCTGATAGAGCAATTGGAAATGAAGGAGAGACAAGAGGAAGCAACAGTGAGGGAGCCAAAGGTAGGAAGAGAAAGAACGAAGCTGAGAGAGAAAAGAGGTTGAGAAATACATAAATCCGGCTGGTGCGAAAATATTTAACGTTTGGCCACTAGATGGCGATGTAACGTAAGGTGCTACCTCGACTTTTTTTTTTTTTTTTTTTCAAACAGCTATTTGCTGATTTGTATTAGGTACCATAGAGTGAGGCGAGGATGAAGCCGAGAGGATACTGCAGAGGTCTCTGGTGCATGTGTGTATGTGTGCGTGTGTGTGTTTGTGTATGTGTGTTCTGCCCCAGTGAGACTGCAGCCCTTGTAAATACTTGGTCACCTTTTGCAAGAAGGAATCTGAACAATTGCAACTGAAGGCACAGTTATCATCTGGTTTTGGGAGATGCTGTTCTTCACTGCAGATGGGTAATTTTCCTTTTTATCAGGTAAGCCATCCCGGTTGTTTCGTCGCGGTTTTAGGCATATTCATTCCATATTCCTTTAGGAAAAGAGCTCGTGGAAATACAGTTTGGGTAGAGCAGGAAGTCCATTTTTGTATGTGAATTCGGACCAATGGTCCCCCTCCTCCCCGTCTTCTCCTCCCCTTCTCCTCCTCTTCCCATCCCCCTTCCTCTCTCAACCTTCCTCGAACTGAAATCAGGTTTGTTTTGCAGTTCAGCATTTTGATACAAGATGAGATTCTTTGGCCTGAAATAGCTTGGAAGCTGACCAGTTCTTGCTTTTGCTTGCCTTTCCTATCAGTCTCCTTTTGAAGCCCCCTCGTCACTGGTGCTTTAGAACTGGACTAGCTAGCTGTGAATAGAGGTCATATTGTTCCCAAGGATGGAGCAAAAATTAGATCTCAGTGTTAACCCCACAGGAAGAAAGAAGGCAGTGGGACTGGAAGGCTGGAGTCTAGCATTGCAGGGACGTTTACCCTCCTCAGGCACAGGCTGGGCTTTTGAGGAGAAATCCTTCATGTCTGGGGCAGGAAGGGGACAATGCTTTATTCTCTCTAACTCCGACTGAACCACGCTAGAAAAAAAAAAAAAAAAGGAGCTGGAGGGACGTGGGAAAGAATCCCTTCTTCCATGGAATGCCAAACGGAAGATTGAGTTACTTTTAATCGGACAGAGGTCACTATCAGCAGTGATACTGCAGATGCTCTTCGGTTCCCAGGGTGAACCGTCTTGCTTTTCCAAAGAGCACAAGGAACGTCTCTGGGCGGATGTGAGGCTTTTACAAATGTCTTTGTTATCATGGATTCCCTCCCTCCTACCTGTTTGAGGTATGTGTTTAAAGACACCCCTCCCTTTACTTCTCATATTTCTTTTTGTTCCCTTCAGTTACTTTGACCACTGTCACTCCTCTTTAACAAATGTGTCCAAATAGAGTGGCGGTGGGTGCTTTCTCACGTGTCCGATGAGAGCCGAAGCAAGGTAATATTAGCTCCATCCGTATGTGCATGCGACTCAATATTTCTGAGGTGCAGTCACAAACTTGCAAATTGCCAAACGCTGTTGCCATCACACTTATAAAATGTGGCTTCTTTTTCTGTGGATTTGCAGGTTCACGTGGTATTTCTGATGCGCTAGTGTAGTAACAGAACATATTTCTCCATAAAGCACTTTAAATCATCCCAAGAGGGTGATGCCAAACAGAAACAGGAAAATTCCATGCTGAGGTGGGTGATTCCTGCTTCAGTTGCCCCTATCCAGAGCAGCGGGGAGCGTACCTTTCCTATTTGCTGCAATACCTGGCACACCAGGGTGATGCAACCGGGAGCTTCCGCACGTTCGCCGGCCGTCTGCCACTTTTCTTTCTTCTCATCTGTGCATTTTGGAAGCAGAATAACTATGGCGAAAAACTCCTTTAAATCTCTCGTTTGTGGTGGTTGCTTTTGTAATTGCTGTCAAGACAGTGCATCCCTCTTCTAGGAGCTGTGTTGCAATTTAGGCCTTCCCCCACAGAGCTCCTTGAAGAGATTTTTAGATTGTGTCTATTTTGGGAACATAATGTGTAGACAGGAATGGATGACCACAGAGATTTACAGGAAAACAATTTCGTGGAGAGGGTGAGGTAACATTATAAACCACCAGAACAGAGCACAAGTGGCTGGTTATAGCGCATGAACCCGGCAATAGAATTAGTTTTCTTTAAACTGCCTCCAACTCATTTGTATGGCTTTTTTTCTTCCTTCTTCATATTCTTGTTCTGTTTTGTTCAAATATCTCTTTAAGGCAGCCAGTACATCCAGAATGCTCATACTGGTAAAAATAATATGTTGGATTTTGCTACCAATGCTAATAATTCTATTTACTTGGCCCCCTCTTGCTGGGAAGTTTGCATGTGAAGACTCCCTTATTAGGGCAGTTTCCTTTAAGGCATGGTCAAGAGGGTTTCTCCATGGAGGGGAGGGCACAATCGGAGACCTAATTAATTATGCAGTATCCAGGAAGGCACTGTGGGTCTCAACCAGGATTCTGCATTACCAACCGGAGATACCAGGGGCAAAAGGACAGACTTAGAGGCCCAAGAAGTAAACTCTATTGCCACCTACACAAAGAATGAAAACTCCAGAATCTTACAGAGAAGTCCAGTAAGTAACTAGCTCCTGGTGTAGAGGGCACTGTCAGGGAACCCAGAGATTGCTTCAGAGAGGGAAAATCTAAGAGCACCTTCTCTGGGTGTTGCAGACAAGGAAAGGAAAAATCAGAGGCTGGCTTGGTGTTCCCTCTAGGACGTGACAGACCAGGCAGTCCTCACGAGTTTGTATTGGTATGAGCTTGACACACGAAAGAATCCCTCCAAAATTTAGCCTGGGGACCCATACAAGATATTATTTTCCTCCTAGGTAGTTGGGAGGCTGAATCCATCACTTCCTCCCTGTAAATACCAGGAGCCCAAGGCCTGATCTCTCAGCTACCTGGGGGCAGGGGGGGAAGAGGGGATTACAGTGGAAGGTGGAGAGAGAGTGGGAGTCAGCAATTGAAGCTCTCCCAATCTTCAGCCTCAGGGTCAATGAGGCGGTGAACTGTGAAGCAGTCACTTCCCTTTGAAATTCCGATTAGTCGATTAAGCATGTTTCACAGCCCAATTTAAATTACACTGGTTTAGGGTACGAGTGGGGAAGAGATTTATTCTCAGAGCAATTGTGGTCAGGAAAAAGAAAATAAAACCAGATTTCCCTAAACTGCTCAACACTGTCCTTTTCCAACTTTTTTCTGTTGTCCATACTCCTAGGTTCCCACTTATTAATCATTTTATTCGACAAAGACATACAGCATTTACTCTGTGCCAGCCAGTATTCTGAGAAGTACTTTGCAGTTATTTTCTCATTTAATCCTATGAAAGAAGAGCTATTACTCATCACCATTTTACAGTTGGGGAAACCAAGCACAGTGAGGTTAAGTTAACTTGCCCTTGGTTAGACAGTTACTGAGTGGCAGAGCCCAAACTTGAACCCAGGCAGTCTGGCTGCAGAGTCGGTGCTCTTGACCACTCTTTGTCATCTGTGTGATGGTAGAGCTAAGGCATGGCCCAGGTCGTCAGGATTGAGGTTGGTGCAATCTATACACGGCCAAAATTTCAAAATACTTTGGTTTATATTGAGTGGCTAAATCTACTCCATTCTTTCACTAAAAAAAAAATTGTGCCCTCCTATATTATATGAGAGTCCCTCTTCCAGGTGCCGGAATATGGTAAATAAGACAAAATTCCTGCCTGCATGCTGCTTTCAGTCTAGCGATCGAGTTAGACAGTAGGTGAATCAATGTATAATGAAATATACGTTCCTCGTGGATATACATTCTTTGAAGAAAAATAAAGCACGTAAGGCGACAGTGAGGACGAGAGGGGCATGCAGAGAGAAGCCGATGTTAAAGAGGGGCAGAAAGTGATTTTTATCTGAATGAGGTGAGAGAAGAGTGTTCTGGGCAGAGGGAAGGGAGAAAACACAAAAGCTCCCGAGGGCACAGGTGTCTCACAGGTGTAAGAAATGGCACATGCCTTGTGGGCGATTGTGAGAGCAGAAGAAATGGAAGGAAATGGGCCGACAGGTGACCAGCCAGATGTGTGTGTCTCCGCCAGTGTGCTTAGGGCTCTAAATTCCCCTGGCCTTTATAAAAAGCAAATCGAGGAGCAATGTCAAGACAACTTAGGTCTCCTATTTAATGGTGACAAGTTACTAGGTTAAGAACAAAACAAAATAAAACTAGTCATTTTCACACACACACGCAAGTTTTAACAATTTGTCAAGTTCTGTGAAAATGCGATAGTTCCTAGAATGCAGTGAATTTGGCTCAAAAATGTTTAAAAGATGCTATTTGATGGAAAAAACTGTTTGAGTGAGATTACTGGTTAAGTTGTTATAAACTATCACTTAAAATAAAAAACAGCTCCAGTACCCAGTCAGTCTTGCTTGCGCTTAAGTACTTTCTCCTGAAGTGGCTAAACTGAGGAAGTGCGGCCAGAGAGCAGACGTTAAGGATGGAAACCTGTCTGTACATCCCCTAAAGTGGTCAGGGCACAGTAGGTGCTGAGAGGTGTTCAAAATCCTTTGTTGCAGATAAATTAATATGAATGTGATTTCAAAATAATATGATAAAATGTAAACAGCCGTTTTCAATTTTATCTATATTAAACCTCTGGTTGTTACATTTCTATTCCTTGGAAATTCACATTCTAGTGGTTTATCTTTTTATATTTCCTGGCTATTTGTTGTCATTCCCTCTCAGTTACCTACCAAAATTGTAGTTCCTCTCTAGCAAATGGGAGGTTTTTTTCTAACTTAGAAGAACCCTTGCTTCTTAGTTTATCCCTATAAGTGGTAAAAAGTCCTTACCCTCTCATGTGGCCTCTTCCTCCTTTGATGTTCCATCTACAACCTTGGCTTTCATTTTGATGAAGTATCTCTAATATTTGGCTTTAATTTTTTTCTTCTGTCACTTGTGGTTTTGGTGTCATATATAAGAAACCATTGTTTAATCCAAGGTCATGAAAATTTACTTCTATTTTTTTTTCTACAAGTTTTATAGTTTTAGTTCTTACATTTAGGTCTATGATCCATTTCAGGTCAATGTCTGTGTATAATGAGAGGTGGGGGTTCAATTTCATGTTTTTGCTTGTTGACACCCAGTTATCTCAGCACCATTTGTTGAAAAGACTATTTTTTCCCCATTGAATTGTCTCATTAATCTTGCTGGCCATGCCAGATTTATGTGCATCTATGTTTTTAGCATATTACTATTAGCAATAATTTTGTACACTGGGTACTAGGGGCGACTTTTTTCTTTAAGGAAAGAGCAGTGAGATTCTCCCTTCCTGAGAATCCACATAACTTTGAAGTATGAGAAAATTGGCCCATATGCCCTTTACTGTTAAATGATTTTTTGCCCTAACTTCATGTCAAAATTTTTCTTAGTATAATGAAAACATATTCATTCGTGACTCTGAGAAATTTAAGAAGTTGATGGTGTACAGTTCAGTCATGAACCAATATTTTTTGGAGAAAGGTTACTAGTTATTACTAAGAAACAACTCTACAGTATTGCACATGCTCTCCCAAATTTATGCAAACATTACCCAAGTTCTTTATATGTTGCTAGTCCGCTTCTGTTTCATAAACACCATTGGGGGGAAATTGTTGAACTCGATGTAGAGGTGTGCCATTCAAATAGAGTTGGTTCTTATTTTAGTTTGCTAGGGCTGCCATATCAAAATAACCACAGATCAGATAGCTTAAACAACAGAAATTTAGTTCTCACAGTTCCAGAGGCTAGAAGTCCAAGATCAAGATCCCTGCAGGTTGGTTGGTTGGTTTCTGAAGCCTCTCTCCTTGACTTGTTGATGGCAGCCTTCTCCCTGTGTCCTCACATGTTTTTTTTCCTCCGTGTATGTCTGTGTGTGCATCCCTAGTATCTCTTTTTGTGTCCAAATTTCCTCCTGTTATAAAGGATGCCAGTCAGACAGTGATAGAGGCCACTGCATTGGCCTCGTTTTAACTTAATAACCTCTTTAAAGGCCCTGTCTCTAAATACGGTCACATTCTGAGGCATTAGGGGTTACGGCTTCAACATCTGAAATTTGAAGGGGTCACAACTGAGCCCATAGCAGTTGTCCTTGCTACACTTATGCCTGCTAAACTAATGAACAAAGAAGGTTGAAACTGACAAGTCATTTTTTGTTGTTGATGAAATTGTGGTTGTTGTTATATTAATGGTGGACTTTCATTATTCATGCCTTCCTTCCACTGGATAATAAGGAGTTGTCTGTGTATTTGTTAATAGTCCAATAAAGGCAATTAATTAGTGTATTTTAAAGAGGCATGATGAATAACAAAGTGAGCAGAAGCAAAATGGTGGTGACATTGATTCCACTTGTTTGCCTACAGTAACATGTTTATTTTCATAATCTGTAGGTTTGTTAAGCTAAGGCTTCTATTTGTTTTGATAAGAAAAGTGACGAAAAAAGGATATAAAATATTGGGTATTCATGAGGAACTTATATAAATAAAATAATTTCAAAGTGTTTCAGTAAGCAACTGAAACTGACTCAGGTTAAGTGTAAAAGTAATGTCTTGGAAAGTTATTACAGCTCCTAAAATTGATAGGTAGCTAAAATCTAGACACTGGAAATGACAAGAGTAGGGAAAGCTATGACAGTCAAGTAGCCCAGACTTTGGACTTTTTGGTGGTTTCTGCAAGCCACTGTTATCTCCTGGGATGAATTCATTCAACTGCTTTCAGCTTTTTTTTTTTTTAACATTCAGGTTTAAGATTAAAATTCCCGCAAGTGAGCAGCTGGCTGGTCAAGTTTGGATTATGATTCTGATCCCTTTAGTTAGGGTGAACTGGGCCCCTTGACTGACAGTCCCATCCAACTATTTCCCATTCAGGAAGAGTAATTGCACCCAAACAAAAGCGAACATAGTCTACATACACAATGTTAGAAGAATGGTTAAATAAATCATGATCCATGCAAATAATGAGACGTTGTAGAGCCATTAAACATAATGTTTCAAGGAATATTTACTTCCATGCAAAATTGTACAGAATATAATGGTACATAAAAAAGCACCATGCAAACATATATATATAATATGAACTCAATGAAAAACAGAAAACAAAAAAAGTATATATGCTTAGGAAAAAAAGCTGGAAATAATGTGATAGTTATCTCTGGCTTATGGGATTTCAACTTCTATTTTCTTTTTTTGCAAATTTTCTTTTTTAAAAATAGGATATCATATCCTATTTTTCTTATAACAAAAGTAATACCTGCTAATTACATAAAGCAAAAAGAATTAAAGAATAAAGATGATAAAATGACTCCTAGAATTCTGCATAGGCAAAATTATCAGTATTCATAATTTATTTCATATACAAAAGTATTTTTTGTACAAATTCTGCAAAATAAGCATGTATTGCTTTACAAATCAGAATAAAAGTTAGCATACATCATTTTTGAAATGGAATTGAGTAGGTCTATTTTGTGCAAAGATATTTATTGTATCTCTAATCAAAATAGTAAACTCAAAGTTATTGAGGAAACAGTTGAATGTTTGAATATTTTATCAGCTTCAAAACCCTCTATTATAAAATTATAATATTTTGAAAATTTTGTAACAATAGATCACCTTTGGGAAGGGGTCTAATGCAAAGTTAGTTTTGAAATGTCAAAGGGATGTTGCCCTGAAAATTGTGTTATTTGGTAATCTAACGTCTCCCTTTAGAATTCGGCAAATTTTAGGAAAGTCATCTTATATTCATAGAGCATCTACTATTTGCAATGAATTATTTTAGCAAAAATCAACCTCAGATTGAGAACACTTAAAACAAACAAAAAACCCTGTTAATACTGACCCAGTATGTACATAAATTTTTTTACTGTTTAGAATAAAACGCATCAAATTGGCATAATCGAGTTATGATTATCAAATAGAATGATGACCTGAGTAAGTTAACAATGTGTACTATTGGGCCAGAAGTGGCAGGGTGGAGCAAGGAAGGTAATTATTAGTATATGTTGCATTTGGAGATGTGAAATTATTTTTGTGTTGAAGGTGCAGTGGGAGGAATCTGTGAGGAGAGGAATAGATGGTTAATGACAAGTCTTAGATAACAATATTTAGATTATTTCTAAGCAAATACTAATAATTTAAAAATCAAAGAGAAATATTGAATAAAGACAAGAAACCAGAGTTCAGTGTTTCTAATTAAATGTTCATAGGGGAAGTGAAACTAAGAGAATTCTGTCACATAAAATATTTCAATCTAAGAAATTCAGTGGATTTGAAAATCCTGGAAGGAGTTACTTTGATTCTTGACAAATGCTACCAGGCAGCAGTTTTGATGCTGCCCTGGAATGTGATATGCCATTTAAAAGGGCCAGTGGTATTTTGGGCTATGTATGTCAGTGTGTTGGTACAAAACCAAAGAGGCAACAGGCGGGTTTCAGGTCTAGAATGCCATTATTTCAGCACTACCTGGGCCCCGGCGTTTCAGATTTCAGGTGATTTGAAGAGTCTGGAAGATTGTACACCAATATTTAGGCATTTAGAGGATTATAGATCAACCTGTATGAATGAAGACAAGAGTGCCTTTTGAAGAAATTCCAAAAAGGAAGCTTGCATATAGTTAAAAAGTTAAATAGAAATCAGTAAGCGAAGAAAGAGAAAATAGGAAGGGGATCCCCACAGAACTGCATGTGGAATAATAAAGAACGGAATCCCAGCTCTCCCCTCCCTGGAAGCAAACCTTGTCTTACTCTCCTTTACTGTCGTTTGTGTTTTTGTTCCTAGGCATTTTGCTTTGTCCTCTGTTTTTGCATGTTATTAGGAACCATCCTTCCACTCAGTGGGTTATGTAAAAATATCTGCACATTCATGTTCTCAGCACGTTCATAGTCTTTGACGAATATGGAATGTTATCCAAAAGAATAAATTATTAACATGATTTCAGTAGTTACTTTCAAAGTGTGATCCACAGACCCTCTTGAGTTTCTTGAAAGCTTTTAGGAGTCCATCAGTTCAAACTATTTTCATAATAATACAAAGACATTTTTTGCCTATTTTACTGTCTTGACATTTGCACTGATAGTGCGAGAACAATGAAAACTCCTAGCCTTCACATTGATCAAGACGGTGGCACCAGTCTGTACTAGTAGTCGTGTTCTTCACTGCCTTTCACTCCTAGTAAAAATAACTAAGTAAATTAATTAAAAGCCAGTTTTGCTAAAGAAATGTCTTTGATGAAGCAGCAAAAAGCATTGATTCTGTTTCATCCAGACACAGAAGAACACATATTTTTAATATTCTGTGTGCTGAAAAGAGAAGTGTGCATAAAGAATATCCGCCACATACCAAAGTACGATGATGGTTGGCTCTAAAACAACACTGTGCAATTGTTTGAGTTGCAAGCTGAACTAGCTGCTTTTCCATTTTTACTGAAAAGAATGAGTGACAGGCAAATTGTGGTTATTCAGTCTTGCATACTTGGCAGACAATTTTTTGAAAGTGAATGAAGTGAGCCTGTCATTTCAAGAAAAATAACTGACTATATTTGTTACCAGTGACAACATTTGGGCTTTCAAGAGAAAATTAGGATTTTGGAGAACTTGTATCTGCCACCATAAGCTCAACAGCTTCTCAAAACTTAAAGGGTTTTCTGATGCGATTAGCGGTGATGTTAACAGATGGATAATGAAATGTTCCAACATTTCAAAGATCTGCATAACGCAGTCAACCAATGTTTGACAAATGAGCATTGGATAATGATACAAAATCATACAAGGCTAACAGAGCCATTCAAAGTGCAAGACAAACCAATAGACTTTAGTGTAGCAGAGGACAACAAATTCATTGATATGGTTTCAGATTCATGATCTGAATCTGAAGTCTAGTTTTGGTAGACTAAGAAGACTATTCACATTTATGTGAAAGGCTATTAAAATTTTCCAACTATGTATCTATGTGAAACCAGATTTTCTTCATCCAGATGTAAATAACAGCATATTGAATGTAGAAGCAGATTTAAGAATCTGGACATTAAGCCGGATATTAGAGAGATTTGAAAATTTATAAAATAATGCCACTGTGCAGATTTTTTTTTCTTTTAGGGCCACCATTATTTTTCACCTGAAATATTATTTTGTTAACGTGTTACTGGTTTGTTACTGTTATTTATAAGTTAATTAATAAATATTTTCATGACTTCTCTATTTAATTTCTAATATAGTAAATATCAATAAACCCACATAGACAAAAGCTTTTTTAGGTCTTCAATAATATTAACAGTATAAAGAGGTCCTGAGACCAAAAATTTATATGACAAAGATGAATTTGGTAATTCATCATTCTGTGGTACATTTATTTTTGTTACACTGTAGACATGTATTAGTTGAGATTGTTATAATGCAGGTAACTGAGTCCCTTGAAGTTATGCTGGATAAAGAAAATATTTGCCACATTATACTAGTATGTTTCCCATTACTATAATACAAGCTGCACTAGTCATCAGTTTAGTTCAGTAAATTCTAGTAAAAGTGAGTAAAAAGTGTTGCAAAGGAAGTCAGAGATTATAAAAGATAATGTTCTAATACTCTTGTTCAGACTTTCATCAACCTTCAACTAATCCAATGTAAGAAAGTCTACTGCGTTCTTTTCAAATACCCACCTCCCCTGCTTAGAATCTGCCCTCCCCACGGTCTCCAGTGACCCTTCTAACAGCACATCAAATCTCCACTGTTTAAAGCTGTGAGTGATGTCCTGGGGTAAAAGCCCAGTCTCTTCAGGATGGCTGGCTTCCGTGAGCTCTTCCCCGTGGCATTTTCCCCGTGGCCTACCTACCCTACCATGAGTCCTACAGAACTAAGTGCGTTTCTGTGAATATCTGAAGCTCTTTCTGTCTCCAAGCCCTTGCTGCTGATTCTTTCTCTGCCTGAAAAGCCGCCATCTCTTCTTCCCCCAGGAATGATTCCTTTCTCTTCTGTGCTGTGGCTGTGCCCCATATAGACTTCTATCATAGCACCAACTGTGCTTTATGGCGCTTGTTTCTCTGCCTCGATCTGCTATACTGCACCTTCTTGGCAATACGGTGCAGTCTATTGTCTGATGCAACTAGGTTTCATCACCACCGCCGAGTTCGGTTTGGAGCACATAAGTACTCAATAAATGTTTGTTAAATGAAAATGAAACAAAACAAAAACATTTCTTAGGGTAATCTTTAATACCTGACAATTCTCTATTTCAAAGAATGTTTTTGCAAATGCCGTCTTTGTAAACATACACTTAAGAAGCATACAATAATTTTAATAATTATGTATTTCTTATGCAAATTCCAAACTCCAGTCATAAAGCCCATATGTAATGATTAAAAACTGCTTGTCAAAGTAATTGTGTATGTTTCTTTCTTATCATTATCTTTAGCTTTTATGGCTTGATTCAATTCTGAGAAATTCGGTTACTTCCCTTTGTGTCATTTTGAGGCATACTTTGGTTTTTACATGAGTCTAATTTTTAAAATTTATCCAAGTGTTATCTTTTTATAGTTATAAGATTTATTAATAATATTACAGGACACTTAGAGTATTTAGAAAAGTATAAGGAAAGAAAATAATATTCACAATCTTAAAATCTTTTATGTGATTTTTCCCACAATAATCATAATAAGGTATTGCTTTTAATATTTTCCTCTAAGTCAGTTTTATTTTTGTTGTTTGCATAATAGGATTCCTGTGACATTTTTAATTTTTTGTCTGTTAGATGTTATATCTAAACGTTTTTTTCATGCTGTCAGAAATAGTTCAAAAATATAATTTTGATGGCTCCATAATATTCCATCATAGAGTTTTACATTTATTTAATTATTCCTATGGTCATAGAAATTTAGTTTCTTTCTAATTGGGTAATTATTTTTGAGGTAAACTTAAATAACACGTTAAAAATAACCAGATAGTTTACATTTCTACCACTAGGCGTAAGATCTTCTGATATATAAGACAGAGCTCAAAACTTATGCTTTTCTTTTCTTTTTCTTTTTTTAACTAGTTTCTCTTAATTTCTTCCTTGGGACTCCTTTTTTTTTTTTTTAAGGTATGCGTTTTTTGGTGAGGAAGATTGGCCCTGAGTTAACATCTGTTGCAAATCTTCCTCTTTTTTTTTTCTCCCCAAAGCCCCAGTACATAGTTGTAGATCCTAGTTGTAGGTCATTCTAGTTCTTCTATGTGGGACGCCACCACAGCATGGCTTGATGAGTGGTGTGTTAGTCCCAGGATCTGAACCAGTGAACTCTGGGCCACTGAAGCAGAGTATGCGGAACTTAATGACTTAGCCACAGAGCCAACCTCCTGTGCTTTTCTCGGTAAAGAAACAGAACTCCAAGGATGTCCATGTAGTGCACACAGAAAGAAGACATAGTCAACTAACACTTAAATCTGGAGCAAACGATTCTAGATGCCTGGTTTACTACAGTGGGCTTGTTTGCTTTGACCTTCCTGGGCCCCCACAAGAGTAAAGGTCAAAGATAGAGTGGCGCATGACTTTTATTCACTCCTCCTCTAAGCACCTGTTCAAAATATGTCCTTTTGGGCTAAATCATTAATATTCTCAAAATTTTTCCCTACTTCTAGAAATAGAGACAGAATAATTTAAATGTTAACATTGACCAACTCTCTGAAAACCATTGCATTGTCTAAGTGATTTCTGATTTTTCTACCACTTTCTGGTAGTAAATAACACTCTTAGACACCCAGATACAAAGTTTTTAAGAGATTGTAAATGCTTATTAAAATCTATCTTTAACAAGCATGTTGAATGACATGAGATTTGGAAGAGAGGTAAGGAAGTGGTAACAGTTTATAGTTCTCATTTATTATTTAAATATATGTAGTTATAGGTTTGCTGTTATCAAGGAAAGAGAATCATTAATATTTTCCATGAGAAAGAAGAACCACATTATGTCCTAAACCAGGGTAACATTACAGTGTTACAAACAATTTGAATTATCGTTTTGTCTTAAAGTCTAGTAATCCATATCCTGTAGTAATAAACCTCAGTGTATACATCTAGTTCTCAGAGGATAATCTACATACCAGAGCTTTGATAGTAGTTGTCATTTTCAAGGTCATTCAAAGTAACCTGAAAAAGATTTCTTTTTTCTCCTGAATTTGGTAGTGGTAATACACAAGTAGTCACCTTCTTTCTTCTTAACAGAACTCTGATTCTGCGCAGGTGCCGCTCTCCCTGGCTCCTTCACTGGCCAGGGGAACTGATCTCTTCTCAGTTCTAAGGGTGGACGGATTGGCCTAGGGGTGATCCCATTGCCATTGTCAACGAGTGGATCAGCATGGTGCTTCTAACCTCATACTAACTAATGAAATATAGGGCAAGTCTGCTGCAGGGCTTCTAAGAAAACTCACTTCTCGTTAAAAAAAAAGCCACAGGAAGAGATGATCTTTCTTCTTCCTTGGGTGTTTCCTCTCTTGGTGTGACATTGCCGCAGACCATCTTACTCAGCCATTACTGAGGATTGGGGAACAGAGGCTTGAACAGAGATTGGGTCTTTGGCGAAATTATTGAGCCACTGAATGAACCAACCCTGAATCCTACTCTTCCTCTGGACTTCCTTAATTTAGGCTATT
Organism: Equus przewalskii; assembly: GCF_037783145.1. Classification (NCBI taxonomy): domain Eukaryota; kingdom Metazoa; phylum Chordata; class Mammalia; order Perissodactyla; family Equidae; genus Equus; species Equus przewalskii. The sequence continues at coordinate 45,684,823 of NC_091847.1, read as the reverse complement.
TTGAAGCCCAAAACTCCCTAAACAATAAAACAGTTGACTGGTTTGCATATAAAATTTAATATTAAATAGTTACTGTCTGAAATTATTTAAAATTATAGTAAATCTATTATTCCATGTTATATTTGTGATTAGCATATATACTAATTCTTTAATCTGATAAACAAATGAGAGGAAATATTGACCAATAACAGTGTTTTAGCATTGTAATAATATTCAGTTACTGGGCCTTGGAGTAGAACAGTCAGGAAGTTAGAGCAAGAAATAATGTCTCAATCATTAATTTCTCATTTATTATTTACTCACTTAAAAAAGTATATTGAGAACCTGCTATGTGTAAGACTGAGTGCCAAGATACCTTCTCGTAAGTACTTAGATTCTAAATAAAAAATATAAGCTGGGTATATAAAAAATTGTTTTAAAAAAGATGGAATTTATTACTTCTTTGAGACTCTGCACATATTGCGTATGATCTCTAAGCCTCGATATTACTGATCTTAAGAAAATTAATATTCCTACTTATATGTACTAGTCTCAATGCAATTTCAGTATTGTGCCTTGATTGGTCATGAGAAAATTCAAAATTTCAACTTAAATTTGGGACAAAGATTTTTCTCTATTTTAATGGCCATCATAACACCAAAGGTAATTAATAGACATTCTATGAAGAACAATCATTCTTGACTTTAGGCAAAAAGAAAATTATGTAAGGAAATATACTTATCATTCAAATGTAGTAGTTATTGTTTCTATAAAATTCTCAACTTCTTGAAATCCTTTAGGGGAGTAAAGACAGAAAGGATCAAGATAGTCTGATTCATTAAAAAAAAAGAAAGAAATCAAATAATTATCACCTCTTACATAATTGTCATTGTGGTGTTAGCTTCTTTTACAATTCAGTGCTTTTTAGTGTATTTACAAAGTTCTGCAACCATCACTGCAGCTTAATTTTAGAACTTTTCCTTTGAGCTGAAAAGAGACCTAACGCCCATTTGTGGTCATTATCCACTCCCATTCTCAGCCCTAAACAACAACCATTTACTTTCTGTCTCTACATTTGCCTTTCGACATTTCGTATGAATGGAATCATACAATATGTCATCTTTGTATCTTGTTTCTTTTTTTTTTAAAGATTTTATTTTTCTTTTTTCTCCCCAAAGCCCCCCCGTACATGGCTGTGTGTTTTCAGTTGTGGGTCCTTCTAGTTCTGGCATGTGTGACGCCACCTCAGCATGGCCTGACAAGCTGTGCCATGTCCACACCCAGCATCCGAACAGGCAAAATGCTGGGCCCCCCAGGAGGAGCGCGTGAACTTAACCACTCGGCCACGGGGCCAGCCCCATATCTTGTTTCCTTTACTTAGAATATCTTTGAGGTACAGCCTGTTGTAGCATGTATCAGTACTTTATTATTTTTAATTGCCCAATAATATTCCATTATATGGATATACCACATTTTGTTTATCCATTCAGCAGTTAGTGGACATTTGGGTGGTTTCTACTTTTTGGCTATTCTGAATAAGGCTGCTGTGAGTATTCTCATACAAGTTTTTGTGTGCGTACTAAGTTTTCATTTCCCTTGTTAGATACCTAGGAGTGAAATTATTGGATTATGTAATATATCTATGTTTAACATTGTGAGAAACTCCCAAAGTTTTTTCCAAAATGGCTGTACCATTTTGCAGTCCCACCAGCAATATATGAGGGTTCTAGTTTCTCCACGTCCTCAACAACACTTGTTATTATCTGTCGTTTTGATTATAGACATCTTCATGGGTGTGATGTGGTATCTCATTGTGGTTTTGATTTGCGTTTGCCTCGTGGCAAATGATGCTGAGTATCTTTTGGTGTTCTCATTGGCTATTCACATTTCTTCTTTGGACAAATGTCTATCCAAATCCTCTGCCTATTTTTAAATTGAGTTTTTTATCTTTTTAATATTGACTTGTAAGAGGTCTTTATAAATATATTCTGCATACAGTTCCTTACCAGATATATGATTTTCAAATAATTTCTTCTATTCTCTGAGTTATCTTCACTTTCTTAATGTTGTCTTTTGAATTACAAATAATTTTTAATGAAGTCCAATTTGTCTGTTTTTTTCTTTGATCACTTGTGCTTTTGATATTACATTAAGAAATCATTACCTAATCTAAGGTCATGAAAAATTGCTCATATTTATGAAACAGTTTTATAGTTTTAGCTTTAACATTTATATATATAATCCATTTTGAATTAATTTTTCTGTGGTCTTAGGCACAGTTCCAAATTCTTCCTTTTATAAGTGGATATTTGTTTTTCCAGCACAATTGTTGAAAAAAATTATTCTTTCCCCATTAAATTGTCTTGGCATCTTTTTAAAAAGCCGATTGAGCACTGTCTTATTAATTGCTAATCAAAAGCTGAATTGATAAAAATTCTTATCAAAGTTGTCTTCTCTTCTTATTTATTTAAGAATTAATCAGAATAAGAACCAGTTACTTAATATATATCAGATGTCTAAATATTAAGAAAACTATTTGGTCACTATAAAATCGAGACTCTCCAATAAACCATATCAATTTCACCATAGAATGTCCTTTACTGTAAAATGTTCCATATTTATCTTTTGATTTTTATTATAGCTGTAGAATTTTGAACCATTGTGCTTTGTACCTCTCACTCTTGGGAAATAGCATTGTTATTCCAATTGCTTTATTGATTAATTCAGCAACTACTTATTGTATTCTTCTCCCAAGTAAAGCACTTTGCATGTATAGTGAAGAATGCAAAGACGGACGCTGCTCTCAAGGTGCTTATGGACAAAAACAGAAAATGAGACATATTCACGATTAAATATAATGGGAAGTGGAAGTTGGCAGATAATGCAACAGTGGCAGACAAATGCTATGGGATTTTATAGGTGACTTGCTAGTTGTTTTGGAGAAATGCCAGTGGATGAATGGATTAACAGTCTATATGGCAGCAAATTTAGCTCCACATTGGCCTAGTTAAGGGGATTGCAAAGAAAAAGCAATAAGTAGGTGATTTATGAAAATAAATGAAATATATGTAGCTATTAAGAAGTATGGCCTGTGATAAAAATAATTATGAATAATGGTATTCATTGCACAAGACATGTCAGTTACCAATTAATTGTCTCAGCTCCAAGTTCACCCTTCGGTAACTAGCCAGCAATAGCGCGTTGGGCTCTTTAAGCATTTGTCCTTTGCAGTGAGCATAATGTTAAGCTTTGTTAATAGAGCGCACTGAAGAGACGCTGCAGAAGGAAGGGGCTTCTCTTCCTGGCTCTAAATGCTATTTTTTAATTTTACTTGCTCCTGGTACATGGCTCCTTAGAGATGCGACGTGTGGTGACATCTCGTGATATTCTTTCCAAGCCACATGTCCAGTTGGGGCAGTCCATGGCGACCTCACAGCCCAGATAAGAGCCCAGTGACCTCCTTGCAACAGCCCTCGCAACACAGATGCCACTCACTCCTGGACTCATGCCCGCAGCGGTGCCCTACTCCTTCTGAAGGCTTATCCTCCAACCTTGGCTAACTTGTGCCCTGGAGGGTTGTTCCTGCTTACCCAACTGTTGCCCAGTTCTGGCCTGGGCACCCCAGCAAACTACACTGCCACATAAAAAGAGGGCTTCAACCACACCTTTTCTAATGAGGTCTGAACCCCAGCCTTGGGAAACCCTTCCATGTTTGTCTTCCTTTGGGTGCTCTGCTTCAGACTTAGGACACCCTTTAGACTTTTCTTACATCTTTATAGTTACTCTCCTATCATAGCTTATTAATTTTTCCTATTAAATTTCCCCTGTTTAAATTAGTATGTGGTTTCTATCTCCTGATTGGATCCCAGACTGGTACCTGATACTACAAGTTCTTTTGCTCAGTAGATATTATTGATTTCCAAGTTCTTCAGTTTATGGTGGTAAAGGCTTAATTTCATGCCAATATCTATGAAAAAGAATTGGACACGTATGACATATCATCTTCTCACTTGGCCTCATGGAAGATGGCTTTTTCATGAGTGAATATTGGATATGGTCTAGCATTTCCATTCAGAAATAAAAATTAGGCATGTGTTGACAAAATAAAGTGTCATTGATGCATTTCCAATTTAAATGCTTGGTTTCTTATTGAGTTATCCACACAACAGATTTTGTAGGGATTGGTTGTTTTAGCCAAAGTAAGCCAAATGAGGTCGATATAGGCTATTTTCATATGGTCATATATGTGACGATTATTTAATGGAAAGGGTTCCAAGAAAGCATAACTATGTATGTAGAAGTTTTAAGATATATGAGGTCTGTAGTTCACAAAAGCATTTGTTAATTTGTGACTTTGTTTTCATTTCTTTTGCCAGAGTTTTGGTTTACATTTAGGCCTGATGTTAGCCATGTTAGTAACTAAATTCAGTCCTTCATTTTCAACCTTGTGATCCTTTGGCAAAAAGGTGAAACCCTGGATAAAGCAGTTTTTAAAATATTATGATTGATTTTTTTTTAACTCACAAATGGCAATTTTAGCTCAAAGACTTTAAAACAACCGAAAATAGTAACAGCCAGGCTTCAAGGTCATTGCCTCTGGGATCTTTTAAAAGTCAAAATGCTTAACGTTTTCTAAAGAATGCCCACTAGATAGAGGCGAGGTATACTAAGCAAATATGTACAAAGCATTAAATGAAGAAAATTTCACATTCTTTCCTCTATAGCAAAAATCCTGAAAAATAAGATGTAAGATATAAGATATTCCCCTTAGGACTTAACTGAGGTTCTTTGAAACATATCAGAAATAAACTGAGAAACTATCTCATTTCCTTTTAGAAGTGCTCTCCCACAGACCAAGTATTTTCACTTTTATTGCCTGAGGAAGTACTTTCTCAGGACTATGACATTAATTCTTTCCTTTCTCACAAGCAGCTCTGTCCTTTCTTATAAACAGCTGGCTGGCAAGACAAAGCAGCCAATTCATTTCAAAGATGAAGAAACTTGTCCGTGAAGGGTTGTTGACTGAGAAATGTCAATTGAAGATCCCGTACATAAAATATACCTTAAGTTACTTTTAAGAGGAATTATTCTAAGGGGGAGAAATATGAATTGCTGAAAGGATGTGAGTGCTAAATGGAATCTTAGGGATAATCTGATCTAGCCCATCGTTGTATGAAACTCTCGTGTGCTATCAAATTTGACCCCACATTTTGTAGGTGAGGAAAATATTAAGAGGTGAAATGACATATCTCTGTTCACCTAATGAATCTGAGTTTTGAACCATTTCTTCTCCTTTTATAAAAGCCTCCCAATTCGTCTGTCTTTTCCACACCCACTTTTCAGAGATCTTGATCCTCTACTTAGCTCTTTTTCTCCAGCAAGCAATGTCTTCCCCTTTTTATTAAAACTCTCCTTCTCCCTCTAGCGACAGTAGCATCTTGCCTTTCTATTCACAGTCAAACTTTTTGAAAAGAGACTCACTTAGCATCTCCATTTCTCATTGCTCATTTACTTTATTTTTTTTTTAAGATTGACACCTGAACTAACATCTGTTGCCAATCTTTTGTTTTCTTCTTCTCCCCAAAGCCCCCCAGTACATAGTTGTATAATTCTAGGTGTAGGTCCTTCTGGCTCTGCTATGTGGGACGCCCGCTCATCATGGCCTGATGAGCGGTGCCATGTCACGCCCAGGATCCGAACCGGCAAAACCCTGGGCTGCAGAAGCAGAATGCACGGACTTAAGCACCCGGCCACAGACCTGGCCCCTGTCATTGCTCGTTTGCATTTTAAACCACCACAATCATGTTTTTATTTCTAGCACTCTAGAATTTTTATGTGTTCACTAAGGTGACTGAGGACAACCATGCTAGTAATTATGCTGTAACATTAAACAATTTGATCATTATCTCTTTCTTACTCTCTCTTCCCTAGTTTCCACTTCTAGAAAAGGGGGATTACTTCTTTTGTTTTCGGCAAAGATTAACGGTTGAGTTTTAAGAATGAAAACATTCCTTTCTGACTAATGTCTAGTTTCATCATTTTCTTAGAAAGTTACAACAAATCTATTCATGTCTCTCTTCTTCTCAATTCTTTTCTTGACCATCCATAAAAACCTCCAATAAAATTAATTCACTAAATTGAGTTTGATATCAAATCATTCACTCATTCTTTCATTCAGCAGATATTTACAAGTGTAGTACCAGGCATTATGCCATGAGCAGAGATTCATTTCCAGCAAATATGATATAGTGGAAGTTGAATACAAAGGCTTTTGAATACCCAAATATCTTTTCATATTCCTTGCTTCAAATTGAAGTCTAAATGGCTTCACATATAAATTCTTTTTTAATAGACTCCTATTTAAAACAGCTCTTTCAAACTCTGGCGTTTGGAAAGAGCAAATTACTACAGATTAGTGGATGAAGTAAGGATAGAGATTTTTAGAATTAGGCATTCCCTTCTAGGCAGAAGAGGAGTGAAGAACTTAAAAGTAGAAACAAAGTATAAAGACTATATATTTATACACTATTAAATAAGAAGACAGAAAAAGTATATATGTTTTAGAAGATTTTCATCAGTAACGGCAAATTACACAGCGTTTCGTTCTAGTGATAAACTCCATGAAAGGGCAAATTTGGGGTCTGTCTTTGAGAAAAGTGAATAAAGAACTTTAGGACTTTCATCTTAACTCAATATCTTTAAAAAAAACAAGAAAATAAAACAAAAACAAAAATCATACATTTATTGACATTGATAGTCATCTAAAACAGTACAGATAAAAGCCACTATGACATTGTGAATAGAAATTGTGTCAGACCAATTTAATTGCTTTCTGCTGATCAAGACAAAGTAATAGATATCATTTATCTGTGCTTCAGGGAGGTTTTTGCATATCTGCACATGTATTATTCTTATAAAAAGACATGATGTTTCATCATTGATTCCCAGCTTTCATGTCAGAATTAGGAAGGACTGCCTCATGAAAGAAGTTGAGCTTTCAGTGTCTGTTCAGTGACACAATAAACACTGACTGTCAAAAAGGCTTCTTTGAAAGAATTTGTATTTTATTAAAGACTACCATATAGATTTTAAAAACAGATTATGATATGAATGTGTGTAAGGCATGTATTTAGCATATTTCAAAGCTGGAGAGGGCATTACAGATTCTTAGAACCCTTAGAATAACTCTGAACTTGATTTCCTACAATTATTGGTCTATATCATATTACTATTTGAGTGATGCTAAAGTGGTTCAAGATAGTTAACAATGACTCTGTGATATCCTAGAAAAATATATGAATTATACCTTATTGAAATCAGTCCAAAGACTATTACTGTTTAATAACTTTTCACAGATTTTGATGTTGAAATTGAGAGTAAAAGTTTAAGTGGTATGTAATAAATGATATTCATAGCTCTGAGGGAACAGGAATAGGAAACAGAATGATCTTGAAACCTTTAGAAACTGGCTCATTAGGGAAAGAGAGACTCTAGTGTAAAGTTCAGCCAAAGTATAGTATATTTTGAATCAAGAACAACTATACAAATAACAAGATGATGGAAAAACTAATTAGTCACAAGTTGGTGGAATCAACAAGGCCCTTGTATTTAACAGTAAGTCAATAAATATTTGCTGTTTCTGATTAATGGCAAGAAGAATAGGAGGATCACAGAATATTTTTATATGTAAACATCAATTGTATTATTTCAATCCCTTTTTTTAAATGTCAACTTGATTTGTACAAAGATACAGGCCAAATAAATAAAGATATCCTGTTAGTAAAACATTATGACACTGTAGTTTTTACTAAGGGAAATGTGTGCAAAAGTCAAGCATCATCTTACATTATTCTTTTTTTTTTGAGGGAGATTAGCCCTGAGCTAACATCTACTGCCAATCCTCCTTTTTGCTGAGGAAGACTGGCCCTGAGCTAACATCCGTGCCCATCTTCCTCTACATTATATGTGGGATGCCTGCTACAGTATGGCTTGCTGAGCAGTACCATGTCCCTACCCGGGATCCAAACTAGTGAACCCTGGACCGCTGAAGTGGAATGTGCAAACTTAACCGCTGTGCCACCGGGCCAGCTCCAATCTTACATTCTTCTTATTATTATTCTCTTAGAGCATCTAAGCAGATCAGTGAAGTTGGGCAGAAATTGGAAAGGAGCAAATAAACAATGCAAATAATTATACAGTATCTGTGAAAAAGGGTTAAAGATTGAAAAATTTTCAGTTTGGAAAAGAGAAAACTGAAGAGAGACATAACAACTGCCTTCAAGTGTATGCAGGTTTGTCACGAGGAGAGTGTACAATTGTATTTGTTATCTCTGTGAGAAGATAAATCACCGGAAATGGGCATAGACTGTAGCAATGGAGAGCTTCATTTGTTTCTTTCTTTTCTAGTCCCCAAAATTATTTGATCTGACTTACAAAACCAAATACAATATAAATCAGAATAATAAAGACCAAACAAGCTAAAAGGAGTGGTGAAGTAGATGTTGCCAAACTCTGAAGTGTAATAATGATTTTTATTTGGTTCTGAAATGGGAAGGGTGGGGAACATGGTGAGCTACATAGATAGACCCCATTGTCTGTACAAGAAAGTTAATAATTAAAGGGGTGCACCCTGCAAATCTCTGACAGGCCTACCTTCTTTAGCATGGACCTGAGCATAGTGGTGGTGAGCGATTGATTGATTGGTTAATTGGTATTTAGTGATCATATTTTGTTGAATTCCATTCTACTATATGCCTAGCAGCTGTGTGCCTATGCCAACAGAGTAGAAATTTCTGGTGTCTTTACCATATCCAACTTATTTTCTGCATTTGGCCCTACTTTGAAATATCTAAAACACTAGATATTTTTATACTAAGATTCTTTGAATTTTGCAGTGCAACATTCTGAATGTTATTCCTTATTTCTGCCAAAAGATTATATAATAATATATAAAACTGTGACTTTATGTAGAAAATAAATTTGGCTCAATTTAGTATTCTGGGCACAACTTAGTGTCAACCGCACTAAAACTTGTTCTTTCTGGCAGATATTCTACCAAGTCTAAATTGATCATTTAAAAGGACAGTTTCAATCACTCAGTTCATTAAGAGGCTCAGCAATTCCATTTGCAGGGAACCCGTTCTGACAGACCTATCCCTATATAATTTTCCTCAAAATCAATCATTCTCCAGGTGTCATTCTTTTTTTTTCTTTTTGATGTTTAAGGTGTAATAATAATGGCTGCCTTTTTTTTTCTGGTAAAAGTTTTTACCCATCCTTTATAACCAAGAGCTCTGACATCCCAAGTAAGTATTTACAAATGCTTGAAATTATGTCAAAGACCTTTATTTGAGGGAGATTTTGCTCTGGAAGGATTCTTTTAGTCTACTTTTATGAGAAAAACAGGATAGCTCAATTTCTCAGTGAGAAAACATGTTGGGACAATAAATGTTTCTAATAAAACATCAGTCCTACTGCCTGCATTTCTAGTTTTAAAACAAGAACATGGAACTGTGAAATAGTAGACCCAGATTCAAATCTCAGACTTCCTACAAACTATCTGACTGGAGCTAGTCACTCCATTATCTGTGATACTTATTTTGTGGAACCTCCATTTTCTCCTCTATGAAGTAGGCCGTTAAAATAAAAATTTAAGAACCTTTTATGTGCAAAGTGTTTTACACTGTTTTTTTTTTGGTCAGAGAATGCTTGTTTTTAGGAATAAAAACACATTCAAGCTAGCACAAGTAAATGGCTTATTTATTGGAAGAATACAATTGGAAACCTCATAGACCAAAGCACAGCTAAGTCATAAAAGCCTTGAACTGGAACTGAGAAGTGGGGAGCCAAATCAAAACAGTCCACTTTTCTCATTGGTTGCACATTTACTTCTTATTTCTGCTTATCTCTCTTTTACTGCTTTGGCTGGCGACCTCTGCTTGCTCATGGCCAGACATGGCTTCCCCAGCCTAAATTCTAGATCACTCAGTTCAGGTTCCCACAACATTTTGAATCATTCGATCTTACTCCAATTTAAACATTCCCCAGAAAGAGAATCCTATTGGCTCAGTTAAGCTTATGGATTGGTTCCCCTGTGATCCATGTCCTCATTTGACTACCAGGCTATGGCCGTGGGAAAGGGATGCGAAAGTCAGGTGGTACAAACATGGTTGTCTGGGTTCATCTTTCAGCACAAGTTACACATGAGACAAAATTTCCAAAAGGGAGTGAGGGCTGGCTGAGCACCTAAAGTATGTTATTATAAGAATTATCCCCATTTTATAAAAGACGGCATTGAGGCTGAGGGAGATCGAGGAACTACTCTAACGTCACAGTTTTTTAAAGTATTAGAACCCAAATTTGAACCTAGATATTCTCATTCTAAATCCAGTAATCTCACCACAAAACTTTCATGGTTGAAAAAACAAATCTCAAGGTCAGAAATTATCTTTTCCAACATTTAAATTAATTGAATCATGACTCATCTCTAATCAACAAACCAACACTTGCATGAATTCAATTCCTTACATACCAGAAGCCTGTTTGTGATATTTATAAGGGATGCCTTACCTAGTCCAGTCTTTCATACTGGTAATTCTCAACACTTGCCCATTGATCAAGTACAAGTCATATCTCCTAATGACTTGCACAGATGATTTAAATACATATTCCTGGCCCAAACTCGGATATCTAAAACAAACTCTTTGGGTAAGGCCTTGCACTATGTGTTTTCAAAAAGCTCCTCAGATGATTTTTATGAATGCAGTGGTTTATAGTCTCAAATTTTAGTGTCTATCAGATAAACAAACAAGATGCCATGTTATTTTGGTTCTCCATAAATTAAAAAATCTTCACGTAATTAAAATTTAATGTTCCTTTTTCGGATTTCTTAGAAAGGTGAATTTTTATCTGAATGAAACTCTGAAAATTTTTATTATTATGTCTATATGTTTGAGTTCCTTTGGTTTGGTGATGACATGCCTGATAGAATGAGATGGGGGAGAAAGACAGCGGCATTGCTCTTCTTATGACCCGCACACTGAGCAGGTGGCCCTGGGTAAACCATTGATATGAATTCATTTATTCATGGAAACGTTTACTGAACATAGTGTGGCACACATTTTGGTTCTCCAATATGTCAGACAGAGGGATTATGCTTATATTTCTAGAAGAGTTCGAAGAGAGCATGGGACCCAAGAGATTTAGTTGATTTAGTTCTTGTTGGATATTTGCATGATTTGTCTTTTTCGTCAGTGCTGAAGTTGTCTTTTCTGCCTTCCTCAAAACAATCGAGCAGCAGAGAAAAGGGTCTTGACTTGCCTACACAGTCAGCAAGATTTATCCGTTTATGAAAATGCCCAGAGTGCTGAGTAATGCCTGTCAACGTAACAGGCCAGTCAGCCCTTCTTTGGAGCTCAGTTAGTCCTCTGCCAGTGCTGTTTAATCCCTGATGTTTTTATAATCCTGTTTCTAAGCCCAAAATGAAGCTCAGACTAAATAGAGCATACAATCAATTTATCACTATTTTCTTTATTCAAATCAGTAGCATCAAAGTCTCTCTTATGAGGGCTTTCATCTTTGCTTATTAGATAGATAAAAATACTTAAAAGTGCTATGTCTCTAGTTTCTAAAAATTGCTAAACAATTTCTTAAGGTGAATACCTTTTCTTGTAGCCAGGGTTTAAAGGAATTAATGTCAGATTAGTTATGTGAGTTTAAAAAAAAAAGGAAAGGAAAAGAAAATCTCTTTTTTGTCTCAGCTGAGAGCAAGCAGTGCTGCTCCGGAAAGAAATGGTTTTATTTACAGCCTCCGTGCAGCATCTCTGTACCACATTGCTGCAAAGCTGTGCATTGTATAACTTTTCCTGTCAGTCAGTTAGCTGTTTAGCTCTCTTTCCCATAAAAGTCATTGTTCAAGAGGGAACAAAGAATAAAAATACAATGCAGGTTACTTCATTATGTCCTGACATCTGTTTCATGCAGCTTGTGGTGCAGTAAAATGCTAGTAACTGAAATAGAATGTAATTGTAGTTTGAGTTAATTTTGGTAAGTTGTGTTATTTTGTTTTGTTAAGATTCTCACCTGAGCTAACAACTATTGCCAATCTTCTATTTTTTTTTTTTTTTTGCTTTTTCTCCCCAAATATCCCCAGTACATAGTTATATATTTTAGTTGTGAATCCTTCTAGTTGTGGCACGTGGGACGCCGCTTCACCATGGCCCGATGAGCGGTGCCCATGTCCACACGTAGGATCCGAACCAGTGGAACCCTGGGCCGCCGAAGCGGAGCGTGCGAACTTAACCACTCGGCCAGGGGCCGGCCCCTAATTTTGGTAAATAGTGTTATTTTAAAACATAAATCTAGGAAAATGAAATTTTAGACTTGGATTATTTGGTTAGGAGTAACAAATAGCAATATGAATAAACCAATAGATGATATAAAATATTAGAGTTCAGAATATGTTTGGGACTTTTGCTTTAAAATATGAATTTTAATTAACAATTGTTCAATTAACCAAAATTTTTAGAGGGCCTATTAAGTACATACTACTCTTCTGGGTGTTATGGGAGGTAAAAAGCGGTTTGTAACTGTGGTAAATGTATATTAGTTACATTTTATAGCAACCTGTCTGGTGCCCAGTGAGTGGGAAAACAATACAGGCTGTGGGCTGCGGTGACTAGAGCAGGCTTTATGGCCTGACTGGTGAAGGAAAGGTAACTGTTGCCGAATTCCTGTTCATCCTTTCACTTTTGCTGGGAATATATTGTATCACCGCCAAGATTAAAGGGAAAATATAATTGCTTTCTCTCTCAAAAGTTTATAGGTTTATGACTCACACAAATGCCTAAAAACATTTTTCTGTTTGTTATTTTGGCTGTTCAGGTTTAGTAGTTTCATCCTTAGTGATCTGAATTACCTTCTCTTTCTTTCCTTGTTGAGTTTGTGTGTATAGGGCCTACTGAGTCAAGAGTGAGGTGATAAAATCAACAAAGGAGAAAAGTCATTAACGTGGAAAGCTGCACTTCTAAACGTTTGAGGACAATCTTACATTAATACTCTATATAATAAAAGAAACCCGACTATATAGAACATGAAGAAACATATTATTCATGTCAATAGCTAGGTTTTCAGAATCTTCTAGTTGAGATTTCTATTAAAAATGGAAATCACTGTGGTAATATAACCATCATTATTTTCACATATTGAGGCCAGAATGAAATTAGTTAATTCGATCTGTCCTGATATTTTATTTTTGTTGTCATCTCTCCACCATTTGTGAAAATCTGCTAGCCACTGATTTTTCTTCCTAAAGATTGGCGCCTGAACAAACATCTTCTTTTTTCCTCCTTTTTCCCAAAGCCCCCCAGTACATAGTTATATATTCCAGCTGTAGGTCCTTCTGGTTGTGGCATGTGGGACACAGTCTCAGCATGGCCTGATGAGTGGTGCCACGTCCACGCCCAGGTTCTGAACAGGTAAAGCCCTGGGCCACCAAAGTGGAGCACACGAACTTAACCACTCGGCCATGGGCCTGGCCCCAGCCACTGATTTTAACATTTACCATTATTCACTTTTGAAAAATGAAGCCAAACACTGATTCTCCTCATGAATTAAGCATTGTCTTCAAGAAAAATTCTAGAATAAGTGAGTTTTTGTCTGGCACTACTATCTTACACTCTACCTCCCCATTCCATCCTTTTGTATAGTCTCTCCCTGGCATTTTGAGAATTCTGTCAGAAAATCCCCACCAAAATCAGTTCTTCTACAAGTATACTTCCACTAAAATTAAATTCCAACCTCACTCCACACTCTTCCTCTTCCCACCAAATAAAGAACTCCCAGACCCTCAGTCTGACTGACAGACCCACTTTGATACTGAGAAATGGGTTAGACATTGAAAAGTAAGCAGTCTCTTCAAGTTAATTCACACTGATGTATGAATGAATCATATGCTTCCCACAGATATTTGTCTTTTAAAAGAAATACTTGTTAACTGACATGAAAATGTTAGTTAATTGAATTCAGTCAATGTGAAAAGAATTTTTTGGCAGAGAAAAGTTTCTTCAGATTTAGGATTGCCAGATTTAACAAATAAAAATACAAGATGCCCACTTTAAATTTCAGATAAACAATGAATAATGTTTTAGTATAAGTGTGTCCCAAATACTGCATGGGATATACTTATACTAAAAAAAAAATCTATTTTTTATCTGAGGTTCAAATTTAACTGGGTATTTTGTATTTTTTCTAGCAACTCTATTCGAATTTCTTAAATCCTCTTGATTACCAGTATCTTCCACGGAGTAAAGCTGACCCTTGCTCTCCCTACCTCCAATCTGCCAGCCCAGCTGCAGCTGATGAGTTAGCCCTTGACCACCATTATAGTTCCCCACCCAACACTCTACCCAGAAAACAACAGCAGTTGTCACAACAAATCACAGCAGTCTTCCAAGCCAACTCTATAGCATTTTAAAACAAAAATAATAATGCCCTGCCTAGCCCAGGGACTTCGAGGCTTTCCTGGGTGTGAGGGTAGAGTAGCTGGTGAGACATATTTATGAATTTAAGCAGAAGAAAAAGTAATTTGAGTATAAGCTCTAGTTGAATATGATAATAGTATTTAAATTATTCATAAGGTTTTAACAAAGCATATAATTGAATGACTTCAGCTGCCACCTGCTATTGAGGATAACAAAAAAGAAATTTTTGTCAGCACTTAAGAAATGTTAGAAAACACATTGAGATGGAAGAGCAGAAATGGATCCAAAAGCACATGTTTTTCTTTAGGAATTTCTGTTTTAACTGTCTCTTTCCTGTTTTTGATCACTGACACTTGAAAAAATGCATTGGCACCATGAAAATTGTTAGGCGAAAAGACTGCAGGACATGCACTGAACTTCATGTTTTGCTGTTTCACATGTTTATTAACATTTGGTTTGATGTACCGAAGAGATCTTTAAATGAGAAGAGCATTAAAATGTGCATCTAGATTAAAGTCACTGTGGCCTGATCATTTTGTGTGAGACTGTGAATACAGATGGCACAGTGGTTGTCCAATTACTAAAACATAGTTTACCGGTAATGATTCAGAAGAGCATTGCAGCTCACTGCGCGCACACAGACGCATTGCATTGTGGGGTTGAGAAAGCGCCAGTTTTCAATGCTTCAGTGTTCAACTTCCATTTCCCTCCACTCTGAGACTAAAAAAATGAATTTGTTAAGATTACAAATACCTAATTCTCCACACCAAGGTCCAAGTGCCCTGAAGTCTATTTCATAAAGCAGTTTGTAAAAGGAATTTTCTTACATTCCTGTGTTTCCAATATTATTCTTCTCCACTTGCCAACTTACAACCTTCGCAGCCCTGCCCAGAACCTGGTACATGGTATGCATTCCATAAATATTTGAATAATGAACAAAATTGATTGCATATACCATGTGTCGCAACCCAGAGAGGAATAAACCTGGCTGAGGCTCTGCTGTGACAGATGCCCTGGGCATCTGGTAATGTCCACTCTATACAAATCTGTGATAATCATCAGCTGGTGAGCACTCAATCTAGATAAAACTATAGCAACACCTAGAGGATTAGCGTAACCCAGACCAGTATACCACAAAAGAAATAGAATGAGAAGGACTGAATTCACATTACAGACTGGAAAGATAAAGCAGCTGACTTAAGTATAATTGTATATAATCTTAAGTATAATGTTATACCATAAATGATAAATAAGATATACAGAAAATTTAACGTAGTGAGTTTTTGAATCAGTAAATTTTCTCTGCCTTTCATCTTTCAAGATCTATTTTCTGTAAATTCCTTCAGCTTGCCCTGCACCGATATGGTTCTTCTTTGAACAAGAGCCCACAGCAATAACTGCAGATAATATTATTACCTTGCTTATAATTGTTCAGTCTTCAGATTTTATACATACAGAATCTTTATCAACTGAATTTCTGCAGCTCTGATACTTCTGGTTTCAGTTACTCATAACTCAGGGAGGTTTTGTTTGTCTTCAGGTCATTCTGAAAAGCTAGTGTGAAACAGCAGACTCTCATCCCTAGGGTGGTGCATTTGCATACAACATTCCCCTCTCCTCTGCCATCTCTTTCTCTCTTTCTTTCCCCTGTAGGTCTATCCTTCATGTACCCAGCTGTCCCTGGGTTCTGTGCTGTATTTCTCCAAATATCAACTATGCCCTGGGCAGTTTTGCTTTGTGATGAGGTGGTGTCATAGGAATTTCTTTGAGCAGGAAGAGTAACTTCAAATCGAGTTTACACTAAAGCGGAACCCCCCTGAGCAGAATTCCACACTGTGGGACGCTGCCTGTCTAACACCGTTTAAACACTCATTTGGCTGCAGCAGCTCAAGGACTTCTCTTGAACTATTTCACCCCCCAGTTGTCCAGGCAACACTCATAAGAGTGGAAGTCACAAAAAAATAAAAATAAAAATAACTATGATTTCTTAAGAACACTAATGCCTAGACGTTCAGTCAAGATCGTACCAAAGAGATGTACTATATTTCTCTCAGGAACAGCGTCTAACCATGCATGCCACGAGTTCTGAAAGGGTTACGTAACGATTGGAAATATTGCTTTATTTCACTGAAATAGTTATCAAGGTAGACGTTTGCAAAGAGGAACCGTAACCGTTTTTCTCCCCCAACATCTCGTGTTAAAATGCTGGCGCTCACTTCTTTTTCCTTCAGTGGGAATTGTATCAGCTAAGCCTGATTTTTTTCTCCCATTATTCCCATAGCAATAAAAGGACAAATGCTGACTCTAGCTCTGTTTCTCCTGGCTGCCGCTTAGAGCTACATAACTCCCACCTTCAGCAGCACCGTCGGCACAAATGATTTGCATTGCCTGAGAGAGAGCAGCAAGAAGGATGGCATTCATTCTGTCTGTATCTTTGTGGAGTTTATACGAAATTTCTTTCAGACAGTGATTTTCAAATAAAATTGAACAGACTCCTGACATTTCTACAAACAAGATGGGAGGGTGGGGAGAGTGGAAAAGATGAACAACAGAGGTGATATGGGGGCTGAGGAAAAGGAACAAAGTGGAGACTCTAGGAGAGTTGGGAGAGAAAAGGTGAGCATCAAGAAAGACAGCGGGGAGCAGATGAACGAGACTGCCCACCGCGCTTTCTGCTCTCCAAGTAACTCACTTTGTTCAAAACCCGCCAAATGTAACCTGGGTTTAGGCCGTGCCTCCCTCATTCCCAGCTAAATAGGCATGGGAGGCCCGCATTAGGCTTTTAGTGCCTTTCACCTCACGCTCATTGTCTGAGAATCTGTGACCACAGATACAACCGTGAGCATTTAGACTTCCCCTCTCTGTATCTTCCCAAATCTCTGTGAGTGGACCACTCACCCACTAAAACAAGACTATTTGTTTTCTAACAAGAGAGAGTTCTTTACTGAAGAATTTAATTTAAATAACTTGTTTATAATTAAGGCTATTACTATATTCTCGACACAAACTAATCACAATTGCTCAAGAGAATTCTCTTAAGTTATTCTCAGTATGATTATCAAGAAGACATGCTGAATTTCACAAGGTTTATTATGTAAGTTACTCCACCATCCTACCATTTATGACTGTCTTCTTAGAAAGGAAAAAAAACCATCCTAATGATACTTGTGTTCTTCGTGACAGAACTAGAGGCAGTGACTAATAAACTATAGCAGGAATGAATCTCAGTCAAAAATCATGTTTAAGGGATGTTTTCTT
This sequence comes from Equus przewalskii, assembly GCF_037783145.1. Taxonomy (NCBI): domain Eukaryota; kingdom Metazoa; phylum Chordata; class Mammalia; order Perissodactyla; family Equidae; genus Equus; species Equus przewalskii. The sequence continues at coordinate 45,667,106 of NC_091847.1, read as the reverse complement.
ATTATTTGTTTAACCAGTTTAGCAATCTGGTCATTGACTAGTGGCTTTTGCTGATGGATTAGTCAGCTTTGCTGTGTTAACCCTGAAGTCTCAGTGATTTGCAAACTTGTTAGTGGCTACAGGTTGCCTTTGGTGACTGTTCCGTGGGTCTTCCTGTCCCAGGACCTAGACTGAGGGAACTGCCCCTGTTTGAGACATACCATTGTCAGGACAGAAGGAAAAGAACAAGAAGCTGGATGGAACCACAACATTGCCCTGAAAGTTTCTGTTTGACTGAAGACCGTGTTTCTTGTCTCACATTCAATTGGCCAAAGTAAGTCACATGGTCAAACAGACAATGAGGCAAGGAAGTAGATTTCAGGACCCCAACCTACCAGGAGGGCCTGCGAGTCACATGGCAGTTGGTGGAGATGTAGAATCTCGTACAGGTCATGTAGACCACAACTGAATGCCCCCGAGGTACCCATTTCACCCCATCAAGTTCATAAGATCTGTTGCTCTCTGCCATGCTTAGTGTACAGGAGTCTTTGGAAAGACTAAGATCCCCCGTCAAGAATCTAGCCTCCCAAATGTCCTCTCTGAGATTTTGTCACCGGCCTAAGGCACTGCCATCCTCTTCCCCATCTAGAGACTCTCACTACTCACCCATGCAACTCTCTCTCCTGTCTCCTTTGCTTTGGGAGTTCCAACAACATATTTGCAATGCATTTAAGATTTTACTAAGAGAGAGAAGAAAGCATGGACTTCAAGCAACTTCTGTTTACCACTCTCTTAAAATTCCTGCGGTAATAAAGATTTCACAATTCAATTTGCTTGAAACGATAGAGAAAGGAAAAAATAAAAGCCATAAAAGCAAAGCACACACAAATTTATATTTCAATAAACTATGCCACCACAGAATGAGTTTTCTAATGGCAAAGGCTCTCAGTCCAAGTCGAGGACACATACATTTCAGCACTTCAAAATGTCAAAGCATCTCTTTACTCCAAGATACATTAATTTCAAGATATGTCTTGTACTGGGTAGTGGTTTCTGGAGTTTAGGAAACAAACTGATGGTATAGTTAAAGGCGTGGTCTAGAAATAGCAATTGCCCATAAGATGGGGCCCAGTGAATTATTTTGCCAAATAAAATTTACCAGAGGGCAAAGATAAATAAGCTTAAAGACAGGATAATATCTATTAGAACTAAATTTGAGTAGGACTGTTCTCTGTGGGGCAAGAGTACAAGCCTGTGGGCTGCAAGAGTATAGGTATGGTCAAGCACGTTATGGGAACTGCTTTGAATGAGTCTGTGTCCTTTTTGTATTCATTGACTGCTGCCTCAAACATACTGCCAAGCTGGGATTATAGTCAAAGTTAACTCCAACTGTGGAGATTGAAATATTAGTCTTACTTTGTTTTTCTAAACATTTCATTCAATAATTATACAGTGAGGCAAACAATGTCCAATAATAGCACAATTTTATTAATAAAGTGATGTATTATATATTTCTTGATTCCAAACATGCCTAGAATGCAGTGCTTTATTTTAGTTCAACATGTAGTGCTTCTTGTCAAACACTTTGTGTTAACTTTGCATTGGCATCAGAAGTAAATATAGACCATCTATTCGACAGAGGAATAAATGATGCCGTCAATTTGAGCAAGAGTGTTTATTGATATTAGAGTGACAAAGTCACTAGCAGATTGAGTGAATTCTGCAGTTTGTAGTTTATTATTAGGATGTCCTGAAAAACACTCTTGAAATGCACTAATGTAGATGTGGACATATGTTAGATATGTGACCTTATTTTAAATGTACTCTGCATGTGGCATGAAAATTTCGGGGCAGATAATAAAATTTTTAAAGAATAGAAATGTTTTAAACATGCAGATGAAAGGTTTTGTTAGGTTAATCCCAATTATAATACTAAAAATAGGTATTATTAAAAACCAAATGAAATAAAGACTTTTATTGTGAACATACCAAACCAATTTATTTCTAGAAAAGAAATTTATAAAATAGTATTTTCTAGGCTTGTGAAATTTTATGTAAAGAGTCATTTCTTTCTTGGGTGTTAAAAAATAGCTATGTGAGATCACAACTGTAAGAATAACATTTTACCTAGTTATTTTTGTTATTATTGGCAGTAACATTCTTTTGTAAAGTGGGTGGCAGAAAAACCACGAAGTCAACTGAAACATTTCTTCACGATTTGCTATGCCCACATGGTTTATGTCCCCAGAATGGTAATGGGACTCTACAAGGTACTGGCAGTCATTTTGGCAGGGTTTTTTTGATGTTTGATTTCTCCTCAGCAAGAAAATCAAACCACTTTAAAGACAGAATTGCAGATATATGAATGTTCCCCATCTCAAATTATATGGAATAAGGTGGTCAAAATACGTAATGAGGGGCTGGCCCGGTGGTGCAGCGGTTAAGTGCACACGTTCTGCTTCGGTGGCCCAGGGTTCTTGGGTTCGGATCCCGGGTGCGGACATGGCACTGCTTGGCACACCATGCTGTGGCAGGTGTCCCACATATAAAGTAGAGGAAGATGGGCATGGATGTTAGCTCAGGGCCAGTCTTCCTCAGCAAAAAGAGGAGGATTGGTAGCAGTTAGCTCAGGGCTAATCTTCCTCAAAAAAAAAAATACATAAATGTGTATAAGTATATTATAACTTTGGTGTTGGGAAACCTTTGGAGAGATTGAATGGGGCACGTGAATTATATAGAGTGATCTGCTTAGTTGATAACTAGAAATAGCCAGGTTTAGCAAAAGGTAAAAAAGTTATAGAAGTAAAATATAAACTGACTATGGAAATATAGTTTATTAGGTTTCAAACTTGCATAATATAACTTCTAAATTTAAATATTATGATCATCTATTTTTTTTTTTTGGTGCCTCCTGTTTCTTAGATTTTTGAAGATACTCTCCATTTGGGCCATAATACTTCATTTACTAGATTTGTTTTGAGTTTCTCCAAGGAATATAATTCATTGAGTGAATACTAGTTTGACATGGCTACTTGTGTTATATTTGCATACATTTTGTTTAAGTTTAAAATCATATAAGTACTTGAAAATCATTTCATAACTGTTAGAAACTGGAAGGCATCAGTTTGGGAGTCAGGAAATAAAAGTTCTGATTCCAGTTCTACCGTTAATAAGCTGTGTAACCTTGAACAAATCACATATTTATTTTGAAAGTAGGAAGCACACAAATTCTAAACAAAGAAATGTCAGTTTTGCTTTGATTCAGTTTGTTTTCTGTTAAATGAGAGGGATGGAGGAGATGAATAACTTTTCTTTCAACGTTTGCTATTTCTTGATTTTATGATTTACTTATCTTTGTCTGATTCTCTTAAAATAACTCATTTAACCTTTCAGAAGTTCAGAGGTTGAGGCAAACTAAGTCTTCTCTGCCTGAAAGCCTGTCTTGTAAACTTTAATGACCTTTTCCATGTCAACATCAGAATACTGTTACATATATACTCTTGTCTGTAAGGAAAAACTTAGAAGTTACAACCTGAGAAAACCTAAGATCGTATGTTTGGTTCACTCATCAATTGGTCAGTTGGTTTTTTCCCTGTAAATCTCTTCCAGGGTCAGATAAGGCATAAAATAATGATAATTCTTCTAATAGATCATAATGGCAACCGTAGAAGCTTGGAGGAAAAGATGGGAGGACTGTCTCACCATGTTGCGGGGAGGAGGCGTGGGGAATGGAGAGGGGGGATTACTTTTAGACTTTGAAAGCAATTTGGAATTCAAGCACATTGTTGAATCAAAAAGATCCCATGAGAAGTTACCACCTTTATGTTATTCCTCTCCAAAATCCACAAGGGCGTCAGAATGAAGAGTTGGGAGTCTTGTACGGGGAGCATTAAGTAGCATCCCTCTTTCTCACCCAAGGTTCTGAGCAAAGAGAAAAATTAAACGGGGCACTAAGACACACAAGCAACAAAATCTCACCTTATAACCTCATAGAAGTTTAGCTTTGTGTGAAAACCCAAAGTGCCTACTAACCAAACTCCAGAGTTAAGCAGACCTACCCACCCAGGTCCAAGTAGTCATGGAGAGAGGTGCTCTCCAAAAGAAGTTGTGTAATAATTAACTTACAAAAGGCCAAATTTCTTCCAGTACAAAACATTTATAAGATTGCCTTCATATTTAAGACTTGTGTGTAAAATGCCACAGTGAAAATGAATGCTTAATTCTGAGCTATTGTAGATATTTCTATTTGGGTGGAAATTTTCAGATGCCCAAAGAAGTATGAACTATGAGACCTCATGAATTAAGGTTACTTTAAATGAGGCTCCTCCCTCTGTGCTACGAAGGCAACCAAAACCATATTGTTCGCCAGTCCAAACCGCCTCAGTCCAAAAGTCTTTTGGCTGTGATAAATGCTTACTCAAGTCCAATAGGTAATACGTGTGCAATCTTCTGTGAAAAAGAGAGATATAAAGTGGCCAGAAGCAAAAACCTCATCCAGTACTAGAACATTTATTCTAATAATATATGTAATGAATTAGGGAAGTCTTAGAAGTGATAACAGAATATTATCATTATTAACTTTCCCCTCTTACAAAGTTCCCCAAGAATGTAATTCTAAGGCTACTGACTTAGCTCCCTCTTTTAAATATCAGTTTGATATCATCAGAATGTATCACTTCTTTCATTTGTTATTTGTACATTCTAACAAATTTCACCCTCTTATTCTTCTTTTGCCCAGATTAATTAACATTGGTCATACGATTGCTATTACTTTACTATTTCTTTCCACTCACAAATTCTACTTTGCTTTTTTACATCCTTTTTTTCCACAGCCTCTGGCTTCAGTTATTTTCTTTTGCATGATTTTTTTTTCTTATCATCTTTAGAATTTCCTATCTAATTGGCTTTTACTTTTGTTTCACTTGTCTTCCTAAAGAATCATTCTTCTTCCATTTTTCTATTGCCCACTACACTGCTTATTCCCAACATTTCTTTTTATTTTTTATTTTTATTTTTAAAGTTTGGTACCTGAGCTAACAACTGTTGCCAATCTTTTTTTTCCCCCCCTGCTTTTTCTCCCCCAATTCCCCCAGTACGTAGTTGTATATTTTTAGTTGTGAGTCCTCCTAGTCGTGGCATGTGGGATGCTGCCTCAATGCGGCCTGGTGAACAGTGCCATGTCTGCGCCCAGGATCTGAACCCGTGAAACCCAGGGCTGCGAAGGCAGAATGTGCGAACTTAACCACTTGGCAATGGGGTCGGCCTCCAACCAACATTTCTTTTTATTCTTCCTGATTTGCTGTCTGTTAACATACACTTCTTGTTACTTTTTGTTCCTAGCTGTGATTACTTGATTTTCTTTTTTATTTTGTTTAAATGCATATCAATACGTTACCAAAAGTTTGGTCTCTGATCCCGATGCCAATCCAAATAAGCAGAACAGAGTCTTGGGAGGAAAAGGAAAGGTTTTACTTTGCCAGGCAGAGGGAGCAAAGCAAAGGGCCAGTGCCCCAAAAGTTGCTTGCTCCCTCGTTAAGAAACGGGTAGGGGTTTTTATTTGGGGTTTTAGGTAGAGGAGGGGGGCCATGGACTTCTTGGTCAGCATTTTCCCATCGGCCTGTGTCTGGGGCTGCTTCAAGCAGAGGAGACAAAGGATTTCTCAGATGAGTGTCCTTGGCTGTTTTTCTCCATGGTGGAAGGTAGACTCTGATGTCAGGAAGCCAGGGAGTTGGGCCTGGGAAGCTTCAGTTTCTTGATATTCTCTAGACATTAGTTTCCCTGTAAAAGAACTTCCAAGTTCCCAGGATTAGCCACAACTTTAGTGGGAACCCAGCATGAGGCCATCTGGACTTAAACAATTTGTAACTTCTATTTGGCTCTATAGCTCAGGGAGTCAAAGGTTAAAGAAACAAATATTTACATATGAGTGTAACTAAAGAACCACAGAACTGGAAATGTGTGCTTTTAGTTTTAACCCATATATGCTGGGTTCACTGTAGGGGAACCAATGTCAGGGCTGATATTAACTAAGAGCCAGTAACATATATTCGTCTTGAAAATACATTGGTCTCTTTGAAGTCTTTTCTGGCCAAGAAAGTTACGTTGTCTTATCTCTTTTGAAAGGAGTGACGGCCCCTCTGTCAATCCAAAGACATATTTAAATGTGGGTTCTCATGTAAAGAGAAAGGTGTAAGCCCAAACCACAGTTTCTGTGAGGTTTCCTCCTCCCTCATCTTATGAAGTATAGTTTCATATATTAGGACCATTTAAGGTATTCAGTTATGAATTTTTACGCTAAAGAGTGAAGTTCAAGTGTAAATGGAAAACTCATGATTTATTTCTATATTTTTTAGCATAGTATGTATAGATTCCCAATATAATTTAGAACTTTTTTCCATAATGTTACTGACAAAATATTAATGTGTAATTGTATTTAACAGTTTTTAGATATTCTATAAGTAAACCTATGGGATGTTATAATTTAAAATTTTTTTTATTCTTATAATTGATGTAATAAAAGATAGTATTTGAATTATAAGGTCTGCTTAGAATTGAAGAAACACTTTCATTAACCTCAGTTTGATGCCATTATAATATGAGTTAAATTACCCACATATAAATGTAATTCCAGTGTCTGAACTAATTTATAATTACAAAGCATACATTTGAAGCGATCTGTTTGTCAGTGTAAAATGCTTGTCTTCTATCTTCCTGGTTGTTTGCTTCTCCAGTTGGCACTGACAGCAAATGATCAGGAAAGTTGCCTGGAGGCCTGTTCTCAAATGGACTATTTCTGAAGAATAGAGAGGCTTTTAGTAACTCTTTCTGTTCTATCCACACAACTTTAGAGACAATGACGTCCAATGGGGCGCTCCCTTTGAAAGGCAATGACTGACCACAATGGTCATATATATTTAAAATATACCCATATACGAAATCTTAACATCTACAGATTAAGAAAAGTGTTAAAACAGTGAAATGGAAAGGATGAAACCAAATGGATTGGCAGACATACCAGATAAATGCAAATGAGAAAAAGTAGGAGTCATATGAAATCAGACGAAATTGTCTTCAGAGGGAAAGAAATTAAAGTGAGACAAGGACTATTTAAGGTAATAAAAGGTTCAAGCCCCTCCAAAGATCTGATCATAAGCAATGTCCACACATCAAATAATGCAGCCTTAAAATTCATAGAGCAAAAATTACAAGAACCACAAGAATAAATGAAGATACATTAAAAGTAAACTTTAATTCACCTCTCTCAACTCATATAGGTCAATTAGAACAAAAATATGTACAGTTATAGAAAGTCTAAATACCATAAGAAAAAAGAAATTTAATAGAGATATACTGAACTCTATAGCTTTAAAACAAGTGTGTGTTCTTGGGAAAGTCATTTAAAAAACAATCTCTAATAAGAGAAAAAAGGAAATCTAAACAAATTCCAAGAAACAGAAATGGTACAAGCTACAGTATTGGATTATAACACAACACAACAGTATAAATAAACAAATTACTGGAAAAAAAGTCTATCATTTGGAAATGTTAAACACTTTGTCTTACATAGCTCTTTTCTTTTTTAAAGATTTTATTTTTCCTTTTTATCCCAAAGCCCCTGGTACTTAGTTGTGTATTTTTAGTTGTGGGTCCTTCTAGTTGTGGCATGTGGGATGCTGCCTCAGCATGGCCTGATGAGCGGTGCCATGTCCGCGCCCAGGATTCGAACTGGCATAACCCTGGGCTGCTGAAGCAGAGGGCGAGAGCTTAACTACTAGGCCAGGGGGCCAGCCCCTTACATAGCTCTTATAATGAGGAAGAATTTGAAAACAAAGTTCATTTTAAGAATTTTCTGGTTATTTTTGTTTGTTTATTTTTCCATATGAAGTTTCAAATAGCTTTGTGTAGTTCTAATTTTTTTCTGTTGTTTTTGTGTTGGCTGCATTTAAGTTATTAATTAATTTAGGAAGATTTTGCCTATTTTATCATTTTCTTATCTGAGAATAAGATATGCCTTTCCATCCATTTATATTTCTTTATAGGTTTATTCAAAGCTTTTAAAAAAATTCTTACATCGTATTTACAAAATTTTCATCAATTCTATTTTTCTCTTTTAAATGTACTATTTTTTAGGTTCACAGCAAAACTGAGCAGAAGTACACAGTTCTCATATATGTCCAACCCCTACACAAGCACAGTCCACTATCAACACTGCACACCAGAGTGGTACACTTGTTACAACTGATGAGCCTACATTGACACATCATTCTCACCCAAAGTCCATAGTTTACATAGAGTTCTCTCACAGTGTTGAAGGTTATACGAGTTTGAGCAAATGTGTAATGACATGTATCCACCATTGTAGTATTATACAGAAAGCTTTCACTGCCCTAAAAATCTTCCGTGCTCTGCCTATCCATCCTTCCCTGCTCTAACCTCTGGCAACCACTGATTTTTTTACTGTCTCATAGTTTTGCCTTTTCCAGAATGTCATCTAGCTGGAATCATACAGTATGTGGCCTTTTAAGATTGGCTTCTTCCACTTAGTAATATGCATTTACGTTTCCTCCATATTGTTTCATGGCTTGACAGCTCATTTTGTTTAGTGCTAAATAATATTCCTTTGTCTGGATGTACCACCGTTTATTTATCCATTCACCCAGTGAAGTACATCTTGGTTGCTTCCAAATTTTGGAAATTATGACTAAAACTGCTGTAAACATGTGCAGGTTTTTATGTAGACATAGATTTCAGTTCATTTGGGTAAATACCAAGGAGAGCACTTGCTGGATCATATACTAAGAATAAGTTTTGTTTTGTAAGAAATTGTCAAACTATCTTGCAAAGTGGCTGTACTATTTGCCATTCCAAATAGCGAAGAATGAGCGTTCTTCTTGCTCCACATCCTTACTAGCATATTTTGTTGTCAATGTTCTGGATTTTGGCCATTCTAATAGGTGTGTAGTGGTATCATTATTGTTTTAATTTGCATATCCCTGATGACATATTATGTGGAGTTTTTATATGCTTATTTGCCACCTGTATATCTTCTTGTGTGAGATGTCTGTTAAAGTCTTTGGCCCATTTTTTAATCAAGTTGTTTGTTTTCTTATTGTTGAGTTTTAAGAGTTCTTTGTCTATTTTGAGTAACAGTCTTTTAACTTGCTTTGCAAATATTTTCTCCTCGTCTGAGCCTTGTCTTTTCATTCTCTTGATGCTGTATTTCATAGGGAAAAAGGTTTTAATTTTAATTTAGTCCAGCTTATCGATTATTTCTTTCATGAATTATGCTTTTTTGTGTTTATCTAAAATGTCTTTGCCAAACCAAAGGTCATCTCAATTTTCTCCTAGGTTATCTTCTAGGAGTTTTATAGTTTTGCATTTTACATTTAGGTTTGCGATTCATTTTGAGTTAATTTTTGTGAAAAGTGCAAGGTCTGTGTCTAGATTCAGTTTTTTGCGTATTGATGTCCAGTTGTTCTAGCATCATTTGTTGGAAATAACTATCTGCTCCATTGCATTGCCTTTGCTCAGATATCAAAGATCAGTTGACTGTGTTTGTGTGGGTCTATTTCTGGGCTCTCTGTTCTGTTCTGTTGATCTGTTTCTCTATTCGTTTGCCAATATCACACTGTCTTGATTACTGTAGGTTTATAGGAAGTCTGGAAGTCAGGTAGTGTCAGTCATCCTTATTTTCTTTTCCTTCAACATTTTGTTGGCTCTTCTGGGTCTTTTGCCTCTTTAGGCAAACTTTAGAATCAGTTTGTTGATATCCATAAAGTAATTTGTTTGGATTTTGATTGAGATTGCATTGATCAATAGATCAATAGACCAACAGAGATCAAGATGGGAAAAACTGACATCTTGATAATATTGAGTCTTCCTATCCAAGAGCAGGGAACATCTTCATTTATTTAGTTATTCTTTGATTTCTTTGATCAGTTTTGTAGTTTTCCTCATATAGACCTTATGCGTAATTTGTTGGATTTATACTTAAATATTTCAGTTTTGGGGGTGCTTATGAAAATGATTTTGCATTTTTAATTTCAAATTCCACTTGTTCATTGCAGGTATATAGGAGAGTGATGGACTTTTGCATATTAATTTTGTATCCTGTAACTTTGCTGTAATTGCTTATTAGTTCCAGGAGTATTTTTGTTAATTCTTTTGGATTTTCTACACAGACAGTTATGTCATCACGAACAAAAACAATTTTATTTCTTCTTTCTCAATTTGTATACCGTTTATTTCCTTTTCTTGTCTTATTGCATTAGCTAGGACTTCAGTACAATGTTGGAAGGGAATGGTGAGAGGTAAAATCCTTACCTTGTTTCTAATCTTAATGGAAAAGCTTCTAGTTTATTCCACTCTTTTAAAAAATGCATGCTGTTCTTCTAAAGGAAATCTATTGAGTTTTTTATGTTACTTTTGAACCCAGACCCCCTAATTCCCCTTCCACTTGTAGGAATTTTTCAGATGTTTCTATTGAGCTTTCTAGGCATATAATCATATAATATGCAAATAACTGTAATTTTACTTCCTTCATTCTTCTTATTAAATAATGTAATTATTTGTCACATTTAATTGGATTGGTTTGTACCTCCAGAAAATTGTTAAATAATAGTGTTTATTTTTTCTTGTCTTTAATGAAAATATATATACGATTACTTTGTAAAGTTTGTTGCTGACTTTACGGTTCATATAAATAAATGTGTATATTTATATTTTTAACATACTATAAAGGTAGCATTGTGTGTCAGTGGAGAAAAGTTAGCTCAATCAATAATTAATTTTGGAACAACTGGGAAAAAATGGATCTCTAACTCACTCCATGTAGAAAAAATATTCCAAATAGATCAAAGATTTAAATTTATAAAATTAAACCATAAAAATGCAAGAAGAAAATGTACTAAATGATATCCAGGGACCTGGATGCTTTCCTAAGCCTGACATAATATCTAGAAGCCAAAGAAGAGTTAGAGTTAGATCATCATATTAGTATTTTAAAATTTTTAGTTAAAAAATTTTTAACCTGTATCGCAAAAACACCTTAATGTTAAAAAAAATTACTTTTTTTAAAAGACCCCACATCCAAAATTAAATGGTTCGTGTAGTAAAAAGGTACTATAGGAGGCAAGCCCCATGGCTGAATGGTCAAGTTTGCATGCTCCTCTTCAACGGCCTAGAGCTTCACCAGTTTGGATCCTGGCCGCGGACATGGCACCACTCATCAAGCCATGCTGAGGCGGCATCCCACATGCACAACCAGAAGGACCTACAACTAGAATATACAACTATGTACTGGGGGGCTTTGGGGAGAAAAAGGAAAAATAAAATCTTTTAAAAAATAAATAAATAAATAATTAAAAGGTACTATAAATTAAAAAGGAAAAGAAATGAAAACATGAACTGTTATTTAAATAGGCAGTTACAGAAAAGAAAATAAAAGATAGCTCTTAAACGTGAAAAAAGTTCAGCTCTCTCATAGAAAGAGAAATGCAAATTCAAACTGTAATATGACCCCATTTTTACCCCAATCAGATTCGAAATATTGAAAATATGAGAACACATTATGTGTTGAGGATGTAGATGAACAGGCACGGTGTTACGTTGCTGTCAGCAGGATCACTTGGTGCACGTTTCACAGAGAGGAATTTTGCAATAATATCACGATTAAAGATTCACTTTTTGTCCAGCCGAGTCTACCCTTAGAAACTGATGCCATAAATATATCCACATATATGTGAAAGTATGTGTATAAAATATTTTAGTTGCACCTTTATTTATAGTAGCAAAAGATTGGAAACAACTTGAACAACTATCACTGGGAAATTGATTCAATGAATTATAGCAGGTAAAACAATGGAAAACCATGTAGCCAATAAAAAGAAAGAGTTGAATCTATAAAAACTGATAAGGAATTAACTCTAATATATGTTTTATGTGAAAAATGCAGGATGCAGAACAGTTTGTTTAGTAATATACTGTGTGTATGTGTTTTTAAATTGAAAATGTGTGAGTATACATACACTCATGTGATTGGCATGTACCTATTACATACCTGGAAAAATATATGGAGTCAGATAACAGTGGCTACCTTTGGGAATGGGAATTAAGTGCTGGAGAAGAGGGTGAAAGGGAGAATTTACACTGTATTTTCTTTTAAAGATTTTATTTTTTTTCCTTTTTCTCCCCAAAGCCCCCCAGTACATAGTTGTATATTCTTCATTGTGGGTCCCTCTAGTTGTGGCATGTGGGATGCCGCCTCAGCGTGGTTTGATGAGCAGTGCCATGTCCACGCATAGGATCCGAACCAACGAAACACTGGGCCGCCTGCAGCGGAGCGCGTGAACTTAACCACTCGGCCACGGGGCCAGCCCCTATATTTTCTTTTAAATGTTTTGCATTTATATCATTTATACATATTTTCTATAAAAAACACTAATTAGTTAAAAAGCCATACGTAATCTATGTCATAATACTTCCCTTATGAGAAAATGCACCATATTTATTATCCCTAAACTTCTATTTCCGAATAAATAAATGCCAATATTTTCCTGATGCCTTATGGAAGAAATAGAGTTTTAAGGCAAAACATTCCTTTTCCATTGATTTAGATTTATTGATTTAACTTTCCTGTTCTTCCAGGCCCTAAACTGATTGCAGGTAGATTGTAAGAACTTCTGAAAGTTTCGTTAGTTCACTTAACAGATAGAGGGTACACATTTAGTCTTGAATCCACTCTTGTTTCTGATTACCCACTGAAAAATATGGTCATAAACCTCACCGCCATGGGAACCTCCTTCAGTGAAATTTGAGGTCCCTATAGGACTCCTCACAAAATAGTTATGGCTGCAATCTTATTATTGCAGTTCGTATACACCAAAGCTGCAATTAACTGTATCATTGCTTGCTGATCTTAATGAGTTAATGCAATGTCCAAATGAAACTTGTGGCCAAGCAGTAGTTTAGGCTCTGGGAAGTTTTGGCTCAGTAATATCTGTGAAATTTGAGCTTTTATTAAATACGCTTTAGAACAGTACATTTGGGATTTGGCCTCTGGCATCAGATCAGGTCTGACTCTGATATAGGGAGCTGAGAGTTTGCCTCAGGTCCTCATAATATGTTTAGCACTATAGGACTATAGAATCAGCAAGAATGTCATTCTTGCTTTAGCGAAGAAAAACACTTCAGTTCCTATTGAGCTTATGGCACCCCGTCTTCTTTCTGATCATTTTTTCCCGAAATAGGGAAATCCAGTTGTCTCCTGCACCTACAGCTATCTTTTCCCACCTGTGCCCCAGTCTAGTAATCTCTTTCCAGCTGAGTCTTTCTCTCATTCTTAGCCATATAAATGGCATTTGTCAAACCTTGGACCATCTCATTCTGTATGTGCTCAAGATAGCCAACCTTAGCGTGGCTGATGACGTGAGCAGGTCACAGTTGCAGTTGTCTCAATCTCAGAATAGATGAAGACTCCATCAGGACAGCAGGGACTATTTGATTGGGCATCAAGGCTGGCTGCAGCAAACTGTTCTCACCAGCTTGGTCAGGAGCCACCTGTCAGGACTAAAGGGTTGGATTTTATATCCTCTCAGAGACAACTCCCTTTCCACTTCATCCTGTTGATGAACTAACCATTGCCTCTACGGGGCTAAATCCTTATCTTCTGGGTGGCTCACAGGGTGAACAGCCCATTAGGGACATGGTGGTATTTAGTCTAATGTACTCTAATTAAGGCTATACTTGAACTACTTTCTTAAGTTATGGCACAGTTCCTGTACTGGCAAAGCACAGGAATTACTAAACATGGGACACTTAACAAAACCAGAGATAGAAAATACGTCTGTTAAGCCAAACTTATAGAAGCAGAAAGCAGAATGATGGTTGCCAGGGGCCGAGGGAGGGGGAAATGGGGAGTCAGTATTCAATGGTATGAAGTTTCAGTTATGCAAGATGAACAAGTTCCGAGATCTGCTGTACAACTTCGTACTTATAATACTGTCTTGCACATTTAAACATTTATTAAAATGGCAGGTCTCATGTTAAATGTTCTTACCTCAAAAAAATTTATATCTAGTAATTACATTTCAGTTTAATTAGAAACAAAATTTCAATCCTTTAGTTCATATTTCATGACAAGAGTTTATAGATATTAAGATCTTCCCTTAATCTCCTTAAAATACCAGCATTCTTTTATTCTTTTTTTTTTTTTTTTTTAGGACTTTCATATGCAGAGTAAATGGTAATTAAAATGTGCAGGATGACAAGATGGAGCAAACAGTGCTTGTACCACCAGGACCTGACAGCTTCAACTTCTTCACCAGAGAATCTCTTGCGGCTATTGAAAGACGCATTGCAGAAGAAAAGGCTAAGAATCCCAAACCAGACAAGAAAGATGATGATGAAAATGGCCCAAAGCCAAATAGTGACTTGGAAGCTGGAAAGAACCTTCCGTTTATTTATGGAGACATCCCTCCAGAGATGGTGTCAGAGCCGCTGGAGGACCTGGACCCGTACTATATCAATAAAAAAGTGAGTGTTTTTTATCAGGCTTATTTTACTGCTAATTGCCTACTGCATACCTTGGACTCTTATAGCACCAACATATGCTGAATTAGCACAAAAGTCTTGAGTATCCTTCCGTTCAAGAAGTAAAACACATTTGCTTATGTTTTATGCATATATAAGAAACGCTAATTGATTATATCGTAACAGATGGTGCTGTCCTACATGTGCCAAGACAGATAAGTTGTAGGCAGCTAATTTATCAAATTTAAAAAATCAGAGATTTTATTTACCATACGGTTTTATGTGTTTTCTGCACTTGAAAATCCTGAAATTATCACAAGTTATAAAGACTTCAAAAATATTACTGTTCCTTTCTCATGGAACAAAATTTGACGCCACAGGGTTTTCAATTTCTATGCCATGTTATATATAATAAATCAGTTAATTTCCTGAAGAAACTTTTTTCCACTTGGAAAAGAACATTCTTGTATAAACTACAATTTTAAAAATTATTCAATCATTTGATGAATATATATTAACATTGCCAAGAATTAACAAAAATGTAGTATTCTGAAGAACCCATAAATGATATCTGAATGACTGCATTTTCTATGTCCATACTTGAAATGAATACCTTGTATGAAGCAGCCAACTTTTCATTATGACCATAATTTCATCAAACCAAGAAGAAAAACAAAGAAAAAGATAAAATCAAAAAGATTATTGTATTTATTTTAGATTAAATTTATGACTAGTTAATTTGCAATATTTTATCATCTTTTCACCTGACACAATACATTTGTGAACTCTTGGTGGAAGGGTAAGGCACAAAGATTGTAATTAAGCAAATGAAATTTTTTAGCTGGACATGGACCTTAAAATACGCCGCCCCCCACCCCCCCCCCGATTTTGAGAGTTGCTGGCACAGTTCTGTATCAAATTAGTCCTCTTTAAATGTATAAGTTTGGCAATTGTAATATGTAGATTTTATAAATCGCTTCTCAGTGACTACTACAGTTTCAGAGGTAAAACCTCACTATATTCAGGTTTTTTTAACTTTTCAGGATATAGACAGTTTAAGTGTAACACACTTTCCCTTTTTAAAAACTGATTTGCCTATTTTACAGTAAGGGAAGAGATAAAGAATCATTTTCCATAGATTTCATTATCTTTTATTAACTTTGCTTTTTAACATAATATTGTTAAATCTTAATAGGTAAGAGATTATCCATTTCATAACTGCCACTTAAATTATGAGAAAAGTTACACTTTAGCATTAAATCAGTCCTTTAGAAATTAATTTAATATGATATCTGAAGAGCTAAAGCCTAAATTAAGTAAACAATGAAGGGTTTCTTTGTATAAGGAAAGTAAAAATGCAGGTAATCCAATTATTCAAGCGTTTTAACTTATTTAAAATTACTTCATTTTTGAAGTAATGACTCTGATGTGTTCGAGACAGAAATTCATTCACATCATAGAATTTGCTACTTTATTCATAGCCATTGGGCATATTCAGTCTGTTCAGAGCTGCTCTTATCAGGGGTTAGTGGGCTCCATCCTCAGCAGGTCTTTTCTTACCCCCCAGACATCCAACCTCCAGTTTTCCAATAGTAAACACCATCTAAAAATTATTATAGTCACCCAGAGTCTACCCCTTCATCAAACAGGGCCGAAGTTTAGCATGTCAGCTCATATGCTGTGTCCTTATTAGTAGAACAATAAATGAATACTTTGAGAAAGACCAAACTAATGCATGTTGACAAGGGCAGCAATTCTTCTTGTGGAAACCAGATTATCCAATCAATCTTTTCCTTTAAATTGAAGAGTTTCAGACTGATAAAGCTTGTTATCTTGAGGGGATGTCCCCAAACAAAATGGTCCATGATTGATTTATAATGAATCATCTATAACAAAGGATATAAAGACAGATGGAAATCAAAATTATGCAAACTCTCTCAAATAGTTAAGAGAAAGCTCTTAGAAACTGAAGGTGAAAGACCAACTCTGAAGGAATGACTAGTCAGCCAGATTCTTGGGCTGAAGTAACCCTTATAAACTTTGTTAAGTTCACATTCAAACTTGCCGTTAGCATCTTCCATCCTTATCTTCAAATGCACATTGTGCGAGGAGGGAAAACATTTTGCCATTCTGGAACAAATCATAGTGTGCAAGTAGAACAACTTGCTAAGAGAAATATCGTTATCAGGAAGGAGTTTTCCCCAAGGTCAGGCACATCCATTGCTTTCACACTGAGCTGACATCAAGTAAGTCTTCAAATGTAAGCCATTCAACAGCAAAACAAATGAAACTTTTTGCAGGACTGCAATGCTTAAAAACTAACATGGCAAGCTTAGGATGCATAATTGAGCTAGATATTTGAAATTTCCCTCTTTTACATTTTCACGTTTTAAAATTTTCTACAGTTGCCTCTACACTGTTTTCTAGTCTCAAATTTTCTTTCATAATTGGATTATTTCAATATTGAGGAATAGTCTTAAATTCTGAATTAGTTTGCTCTGATTAAAGTTAGAATGTGGGCTGGCCCGGTGGCATAGTGGTTAAGTTCACGTGCACTGCTTCGGCAGCCTGGGGTTCACAGGTTCGGATCCCAGGCACGGACTTACACACCACAGCTCATCAAACCATGCTGTGGTGACATCTGACACACAAAACAGAGGAAGATTGCCACAGACGTTAGCTCAGGGCAAATCTTCCCCACCAAAACAAACAAACAAACAAGAAATAAAGTTGGAATGCTTAGAAAAATAATAGCCTTTTAAAACTAATGAATATTTCTTTTGATATTTGATGACCAATTTTATTTTAGTGACTTGCATATCTGAGATTGGCAGGGTGATCTTCATTAAAACAATGCAGTACGCACACAGTGGTCCTGCCGTAGATAAAGGGTCTAATGGTGGAAGTGTCACTGAGGAAAATAACTTCTTAGGATACGATTTCTCACCATTATTGGTAGTGGGGATGTGGATTTTATTGCCTGGATGAATTGGAATATGCAAACATCAGTCAGGTCAGTGGTTTCTCTAAGGTTTAACTCAAGTACAATAATTAATGTGTCATTTGTATCTATATAGAAGATCTCTGATTTCTTTTTTTAATAATATATAGAATAAACAAAACAAGCCTACGATAAAAATGGTTGAAAAATCTATTTTTATGCTATATTTTAGATTAAAGTACAGTGGTATACATAAAAGGAATTCATGTGTAAGGAATAGAAGTGACATGAACCACACCGAAGTTCTCTGGGATCTCCTACAAAGACAATGTCAGTGAGTTTAAGGAAATGTCACTGCTGAGAGTTTATTTTCAGATGGCGTATGCCCACATAGTTTGTTCTTCTTTGCCCCAGTTTAAAATTTACAAATTATGTAATGTTCAAAAATTCTCCTAAAATTGTTAAAGTAGTTTAATCCATGGTCAGTGATATTGTAGTAGTAACTGAAGAAATAGTCGCAACCATCTCATGAACATTCCTGGTGCACGGAAACATTTTCAGACTCTCAGATATTTTAAGCCTTCAGAAGTCCAAGGTAAAAACTAAGGAATGAAATAACAGTGCTTTCAGAATAGAGTCACAGAATTTTCTCTACCATGTTAGCCCTGGTCTTGTGGTCTTCAGAACATGATTCCAGGTTAGGTTCCTTTTGTTTGTTTATTTACTTTAGCTGTGTGCCAAGGCACATTTTATCCTGTGAACACACCTTTTTTTCCTTATGAGATTTTTTTTTCACAGTTTCCTTTCATAGCTTGGGTTGATTTTGCACCATTTGGCTGTACGTTCAAATTCTTCACCCACTCTTTAGTACAGAAAACTTCTCCCTTCTCATGTTCTTCTTAAAATTACAGATGACTCATTCGTACCATGAAAGGAAATATCTTTTTTGACAGTGTAACAGTGTACTGGAAATAGAATGAGGTATTTTGGATCTATAGTGAAAATGGATGTTTGTTAATTATGGAATGTAGAAATGTATCCATTTAAAAATGTTCTCTTTCTTTGATTGCCCCGTGGACCATTTAAAAACAACTTGTTCTCCCTTTTTGTCAGCTTTTCTAAAAACGATGCATAATCCCTCTTTATGAGGGCTGCGTGAAGGGTCATACATGAACTTGGGATTTCAAGTCCGTGCCTGGTCTGTCATTGCTGCCGAAGTTTGTAGTTGTTATATTGGGTAACGAGAGTTATTTGTTTTGTTTTTAATTGGGCTTAGGAAGTTTTCTTGCAAAAGTAATTTAATAGAAAATCAAAAAAGTAGATGATAAATGAAAGTTTGTGATTCCATGAATTGTTATATGAATACTCCCCAATTTACAATTTTTCTTTGCATATTATTAGCTCCTCTAGAATTACCAGTCACCCAGGATCTCCCTTACATCCAAGGCGTTATAGTTGACTTCCAAATCTTTCTCCTCCCCACCTCTTATTTCTTCCTTATGCACCTTTCTTTTTTATCACCTTCCCATCTCTGTCTCAGAAACAATCCCAAGATGATGATGGTAGTAAAATAATGGTTGGCATTTATTAAGGACCTGCTGTATTAGTAAGAGACCCTTTGACTGAAAGTGACCAAAACCCAACAGAAACTAGCTTTTGAAAATAAACAAACTAATTAATTAATTACTTAATGTATCTGCGAGGTGAAAATATGTTTTCTGCACATGAAGTCTTAGAGGAATGATATCAAACAGGAAAATTCCAATGTGAAAGTTGGCCCTTCTTTCAAATGTACAAGTGTTCATATGTGCATATATTTGAGAACCAGACAGACACACATTTTTAATATTTTAATTCTTATATTTCTGTGGCACTTTGGAATTCATCAAGGGCATTCACGTCTTTTATTTCACTTCACCCTCAAAACAACCCTGAGGTTAGTATTGTCATAATCTTCTCCATTCAGATACAGAAATCGACATGGAGTAATTAGCTCCAAGTTCTCACACAGCAAGTCTGCATTAAAGCTGGGCCTCAAATTAGTCCTTTCCAGTCAATGAAAAAGCAACTGAGCATATAATAGTGTACCACACCCATGGTGTGGGAAAACAGAGAGGACTGAGAAATATTCGACCCCAGCTTTTATCATTTCACCTGTGGTTATAGTTTCTCCTCTCTGTCTGAGACAGAGGCAGAGGCATCCACAAGCCTGGCTCGTAAGAGCCCAGCTAAGCACCTCCTATGGGGTCATCCTCTGCGCTGGCCCCACTCCTACTGTCCCACCCAGCTAAAGCCTGGGGACAAGCAATGTTAGACTCTTCTCTAAAGACAAATTCTTCTTTGCATGAGCTTAAAGAAGAGATAAAAAGAAAAAGAACCTGATTGTAAAGCATCAAGCCCATGGACATATTTTGTTTGACTCATGAAATATTGTTTAAAATTTTGAGTTAGTTTCTGAGACTTATAAATCAGGAGATTATACACACACACATGCATCACCATGCATATTTAGGATTTCTCTTACAGTATCAAATTTGGCATCACTGATTCGCATACCAAAAATTGTTAGGTGCCTTGCACCTAGCTCTGCGGGCATTTTGGTTTATGATCTCCGGCTTAAAGACCACATGTGGAATTAGGTGAAGGCTGTGTATTAGAGTTTGGTGGGTCACAGGCAGGCAAGTGCCACAAGTTCTTGTTTAGGCTGATTATCCCCAGAGTAAAGGGAAGATAGAATGAGACTGGTAGAGAGAACCGTTTTTAAATACTGCATTGCTCACTTCAGAGTCAGGTAGAGAACTTGTGGAGAAAACCTTCCATCCCCCAGTAAGCCAGAAAAAGGAGGAAATCTTGGCCTGAATCCACAGGTTATAATAGATAGGCAGGGAAGTAGGTGTGACCAGTTAGAGAGCCCAAAGACAAAAAATAGAATTAGTTGCCATGGAATTGGCCCGGAATGAGAAAAGTCCCCAGAGATATGTACTAAAAGGAATCTCTTGACTTTCTATGCAGTTCTTCATACCCAAGCCTCTGAAATACCTCTCCTCCTACCACACAGCTTCCACTCTGCCTCTTCCTGCTGGAACCTCCTCTCAAGGAGGCAGCTGAGAGCTGGAAGAAGGTGATCCCACTTGGGGCAGAAGATAGAGCCAGGGAATTTCCCTAGTTCAAATGCCACGGCAACATCCAGGGGAGAGAAATGTACCTTGCAGCCCACCTTAGAACTCTATTACCATTTTCAGAGTCACATTTCACAGTGATAAAGTTCCACAGTACCATTAATACGGAATTTTATTTCATTAGGAGTTACATAGGCTTTGGGGTCTATGTGTAAAAAAGATATATGCATCTATACATATTTATGTGTTATATATACAAAAGAATGTATATGTCTATTTCTGCAGGAAAAGATGTTCAAAGTTCCAAAAATTGACTTACAAATACATCTTTGGAACACAGTGTCTGTACAAGTTGAAAATTGCCTGTTGTAAAATTTGAGGCTAAGGCATAAATTTAATCAAGAAATAGTATATTCTATATTTTTATGTTGTTTATGATCATTGCTAACCTTCCTCTGTTACTTCTTGCCTTTTCCAGTACATTTACTTTAAGAACAGGCAAATTTAGTAAATTTGGGGTCACTTCTGTTATCTGACAATTTTTCAATAATGTTTACATAAACACAAAGTTGGGCCTTAGGTTTAAACTATTTATTTTAAGGAATATGGCTCCTAGATTGAAAGAAAAGTTAAGATAATGAGCATATTTAGTAAAGGAAACTGGAAAACTATAGCTTGTTAAATTCAGTGTCCATACTGGAAAAAAACATTTATAAACAAATCACTTTCTAAAAACCCAGAGACAAGAAAGAAGTACTAGATGGTAACAAGTTTGGATTCATAAACAGCTATTCCTACTGAACTATTATAACATAATTGTCTCCTTATTGACTATGCAGTTAGATCAAGAAGAAGGATTATAATCCATGTGTACAACACAATCACTGATAATTTGAGCAATTTTTAAAATTACTAGTTCAGAAAAACAGATTCACAACCCCGCCATTGCAGAATCACCTGAGTTATTGATTGAAAATACAGCCTACGAGGCATCAGAATCTCTACTGAACTGCAATCACAACACCTCTACGAGCTAAGGATGGTGGTTCCCATTTTTCAAAAGAAGCAAATGAGTCAGAGGGAAGTTAAATAACTTTTCTCAGATCACCCTGCCGGCAGGCAGCAGAGCCAGACTTTGAACCAGACATTTGACTCCTGAGTCTGCACTCAATAACTACATAAATTAAAACAAATCCTACTTATATTTTCCTAATGTTGCCCTCCAGATGATTCAGCTGTTCATTATCAGTGGTATTTACCAGTTTTTCTTGGTTTGTCTTTAAAACCAGAAATGATTTTTACCTGGCATGGCTTGCTGAAGAGAGTATGACCTGGCAGTACAATGAATGGTGTAATACAGTAGACATTAGCTGTATGTGGCCATTGTGCTTGAAATGTGGTGAGTCTAGACTTTGAAGACTTAGAATTGGTATGAAAAAATGATGTAAAATATCTCAATAATTTTTGATGTTGATTTCATCCCCAATTATAATATATTGGGTATATTGGGTTAAAGAAAACATTATTAAAATTAATTTTACCTGCTTTTTTAAGTTTTTAAAGGTAGCTGTTAGAATATTTAAAATTATATATATGGCTCAGATTCGTAGTTCACATAATATTTCTATTGGACAATCTGGTCTAAGTAAACCTTCGCTTACTCTCTAGATTTCCTCCTCTTAGTATAGATCATTGAACATTCACTAGTTTGTAAGCTTCTGGGGGTCATAACTTACATATCTTTGTTTTCTCTATAAACTGTAGCACAGAGCTTTGCATGTATTTTTCTGAACATTTAATACACATCTTTTGCATTGATCGTTTGCTTTGAAATCAATTGAATTAGCAAATGGACCCAGAACTATGTCCGTGCTACTTTCTGGGTGTCTGCAACGCTTGTACATATGAACAGCTTATGACATAGGGACTCAATAAATGTTATGTTACTTGAGTTTGATAACTATATATGAAGAGAGAAGTGATCAACCTAATCAACATCTAATATATGAAGAGTCACATTCTTGCACATGTATCTTTAAAGTGATATTTCATATATAAAATCTCATTTCCAATTCAGTCGAAAAGCTATATTTTAAAATTTGTCCTGAGGCATGAAATTGTTCACATATTAAAATAATTTCATGAATTTCCTACAGCCTTGGGCTGTAAAGAGAAAGAGGCCCGTTTCAAGCTAGATGCTACTATATCAGCCTTTTCTCCTCCACTACCAATTTGAACTTTTTCTTTTCTATTGGAGTGATTTAATGCAATAAAAATTATCTTAAGGAGTTGTGTTAATTAAATTTTTATTGAACTAATTAGGTTTAAGATACTTCACTATAATAAGCCATTCAATGTGTTCTTTTAGAAAGTCAACACTGAACTATACACTTAGAGATGGTTAACATGGTAAATTTTATATTATGTGCATTTTACTACAATAAAAAATTGGGGGGAAAGCAAAAAATGGCACTCTTTTGAATAGTTCATAAATCTCACAAATGTTGATTTGCTTAAAGCTACATAATATTTGCTTATACAATTTAAGGTACAGTGACATCTTGGCTAGTCTTTTAATTCTTTCCGTTTTGAACCCTTTCTTATCTGTGAAATAGGGAAGGCAAGTATCTATATGTTTGAAAATTCTAGAATTATTTGACTTCTTGTAAGTAAACAGTGTCCCCTGCTGACTCTCTTCTCTCTTCATTACCATCAATACCATTTTCTGGAGAAATGTGTATCTGAGAGTCCTTGGGGGCAAATATCCTTTCATTAATTCTTAATACTTATAAACTTAATGTTTATAAAATGTTTGGCTTCTTTGCCATGCAAGCAAATATAAGGAGGATGGATACAGATAAAGGAGGAAATAGACATCAGATTAGGTGAAAATAGTAAATTTGAAGTTCCAAATGGAACTTCCCAACTGACATAAAAATGGTAACACATTTAAGATTCTATGTATGGGCTTGTTCTATAAGTCTGCTCTATTGGAAGGCTATTTAAAATAAACTCAGAAACATTTTAAAGTTTACTGAAACGTTTATGAAGTTTACTGATAAATAGGTATGTTTCAACCCCAGAACAGAGTCCCCACAGAATAAATCCTCTGAAGTGGTCACCTAATGCTGGCCTTAGTGTCACCTTCCTAGGAGCTCTAGTAAGGATGCTTGGCCCATCTGTTTGTCTTGTGAAAAATTAAAGCAGAGCAAACATTGATGTACAGTAAAACCTCATTAATTCCACTATAAATTCAAATTGCAAGCACTTACATTTTGTACACATATTTCTTATAAATATGAAGTTAAAAAATAATCTTCCACAAATTCTTTCAATTTTATAAATAAATGAGGGGAATATACCCTAAAATAAGTAAAAGTTTCCCTTTAAGGCTTGAACGATTGAGAAGGATGTCCATTGGCCTTTAACCACTGTGTCAAAGCATTAATTCCTCTATGTGAAAGGACTGTCAGATTTAGAATTACTTCTGAGCATCAGGGATGCAGAAGTTTTCATTCACTTCACCTCCTGAGTTCCAGCTCTTTCTTTGCACTGCCTTTTTGCACCCCTCTCTGTTCAGGTTCTGAGTCTTGCTTCTTTTTCTTTTTAGTCCTCAGGGCTGAAGTTTCCTTTCTCTCCAACACTCTTTATTTTGGCCTCTGCAGCTTTGCCTTTTGCTCTATCCCCCTCCTCCATCTTTTTCTACTTTCTTCTTCCTTTACTACTTCTGCACATGGTTTGTGCTGGCGGGTGGCCACAGAGCCCGAGTCATAGGTGATCTCTTCTGCACATGGCCCCATCTCCTTAGGATGAACCAAATTATTGTTATTACCCACTGAG
Organism: Equus przewalskii; assembly: GCF_037783145.1. Lineage (NCBI taxonomy): Eukaryota > Metazoa > Chordata > Mammalia > Perissodactyla > Equidae > Equus > Equus przewalskii. Next base: position 45,642,698 of record NC_091847.1, on the reverse strand, counting down.
CTACAGTCAGTACATCTTCAGCCCCCTTTTCCTCAAGCCCGTGATTTAGGTTCCGTGTGGATTATAACTTCTTCCTCGTTGTCTCTATGTATCACTAGCATCCATTTCAAAATTAGGCTTGTAATATTATTTGAAATGAGGGAATTCTTATTGTTCAAATATATTTTCTACGTTATACTTTGACTGGCTTGCCCACAATATTTCTCTCAGGTTTTACTTAGCATGATTTTGGGGAAAGAGAGTATATGTAGTAGGTTTGCAAGGTGGACCATAGTCAGTCTTGAATTAGCTCACTTTGGGCCTGTCTGTGTCCTTACATGAGTGTACCCCCTGGGGTAAAGACATTTGCATTGCATATGTCTGTTTACATTTTGTGATAATCTCACAATGTCGTTTAGGGACAGGAGCACTGAATGAAGCAGAGAAACACGGGCTAAGTGTTGTAGACACAAGTGATTGCTCTTCTAGTAAGACAGTGTGAAATTCTCCCCTCCGACAATCAGATCTGCTGATACAGTTTTCTTTGTATTCTGGACCCATAGTCATTCAAAGGTGAAAGAGAAAACATAGAGTCGAAGTCAGACTTAGAGCAATGCTTCTCAGACATTCTGTTCTGAAAGCAAGGTCAACATTCTTCTATAAAATACAGTAAAATTAACTTCTAGAAAAGTGATATGAAAAACAAACCCACAAAATACACCCCTGTTTTTTATTGTTACATTTAACAGATATAACATTAGTTTGTCAAATCGTCTCACGAGGATCTAAACACTTACTCTCAATATCTTGTCACATCCAGGAACAACGTGAAGCCCAGCACTGGTTGGGGGACCACGCTCTCAAAGTCCTGATTTAGGGCACTTCTTCACCTTCCACACACACCAGATAGAAAGTGCTCCTTTCAAACAGCAACTCAGTAAACTTTTTGGAGTGGTTGCTCTACTTGAATTTAGGAAATCCTGAAGGTAGAGGGAAAAGACTGAGAAATCTATTCATGACCTGAAGACTAAATCATTATCAAAGATTCTTAGTGGAAAGTAAACAGAAAGGCAATGCTTGCTGTGTTATAACATGATCTACACAGAAATGCATCCTAAGGTGATAAAATAGAACTTTTGAAAATGAGTGAATTTTCAATTAAAATGATTTGAAGTTTCCTTCCCAAGATATGTTCTTCACAGAGCAAGCAGCTTCCCCCACCCCAGCTCTGTCTGATTATAAGTAAATGTTTTAAGAAACACTAAGTCAGAATCCTTCATGTGCTATTATACATTGTTGCTTTATTTTATTTTTTGTCTGCACACTGCTAATTGCTCTTAAATATATCTAATTTTTTTAATGCAATTCCATTTACACTCATGGATCCTCAGTTCTGCAGGGGCTTTGAGCATATCCTCTGCGCTAAGGAAGCACCTCACAAGATTAGAATTCAATGTATCAGCTAACTCAGAAATCCCAATACAGGATTTAGCACTCCTGGTCGATGGATACTCTCCAGGGAACTTGGCCTCCAAAAATCAATTATTGGATTATATCCATCTAACCAAGAGTGGGTTTGATGGTGTCTGGTTTTATTTCCTATTACAAATAGAGTGATAATATTTATTTTATAAGCATAAATGGTAAAAGAATAGTTATTTCCAAAAAAAAAGGATTCATTCTATTGGATGATTTTGCATTCTACAGGATTAATTTTCAGGATATTTTAATTGGGAAAGCTGAAATTGCTGTAGAAGGAATGTAGTGTCTTAAGATTTTTAGAATGAAATGAAATATGCACCCATTTAAGACTTTCATTTAACTCAGATGTTTAAAATATTCAGAAAATTAAATAAATTCTCTTGGCCAAATGGCTTATGTACAATACAATTGCAGGTAAGTATCAGATAAAAGGTAAGTGATACCATTGGATGTCCTCTCTAGTAAAGAAGAGATCCAGTGACAGTTTGTCTTCATGGTGCCCATCAAAAGTTGCGACATTGGAATAATTCATTATGACAAATAACAGAAAGTAGGCAATACCGTTTCAATGGTTTATGCTTTTATGCTTCTGTGTTGTGTTCCTATCTTACAGACTTTTATAGTATTGAATAAAGGGAAGGCCATCTTCCGGTTCAGTGCCACCTCTGCCCTGTACATTTTAACTCCCTTCAATCCTCTTAGGAAAATAGCTATTAAGATTTTGGTACATTCATATCCTTTTGAAGTGATCAATATTAACTATTTATGCATAATCTATAAGTACTTTATAGCTAAATATAAAATTAAGTTGGGAAATGTCCATATTCTATGGCTTTTATCACTCTCATTTTGTTTCTTCTTTTGTCATATATGCCTTATTTAAAGTTTATTAGTCACATGGATGTCACTGAAACTTACAAAGTCTTTAACATTATATAGAACTTTCAAATACATATTATATATCAAAGTATTTAACATTTTATATACATATCTTTCTAAAAATGCTTATATGTATTGAATCCTACAAATCTAGCATAAGATAGCCATATTTATCTTTACCATCTTTGTCTAAAGTTTGTGATTATCTCGAATTTGCAGTGAATAATGATATAATAAGGAAACTATTTCTAGAGCCAACTTTAGTCATATCTATTTTATGAAGCATTTTAGTGTACCTGAGAATAAGTCTTTAAGAATATTTTCCACGGCAGAATCTCAGGTGCCTTTGGCCAATAGTTAGTTAATTCTTGAACTTTCCTAATGAAATCTGTGAAGGAAGTATTGGAATGTTGGCTGAATTTCAAATTTAAGTCATTGAATTATGACTCTACCATACAATACTGATTGCTTAGTAAAGACTCTGGAAGGAATGAAGAAAGCTGAGATTATGTTTCCAAATGGTCTTTAGGGATTTGGCTTTATGATTCCCATTGGTGTTAAAAAACGACTCTCAACTAAATTCATCTGTTCATATTCCTTGGCAAAAAACTTCATTTCTGATTCTGTCTCATTTGATGGCTTTGGCAATAATAAATATAGGAATAATGCTGTAATTATCATAAACTCATACTACCTGATTTTTTTTAAAAAAAAGATTCTAAAACTTAAAAGGCCATTCTATTTCTTAAATTGATAGTGAGAGATTCCTGCGTGGTATAAATATGCTACTATTAAAATTAAAGATTTGAAACTTAAAAATCATATGTTCAGAGTTTTTGCATTTATGGAAGTTTCCTCATCCTAGTTTGTGTTCCTAGTGCCATCGTGTGGCCATTGATGAAAACTTTCACTTTCACTTATGGAAAATTTTTGTTTTGGCAGTAAACTGTAATGGAAAGAATGTTGGGTGCGAAGGCAGGAAACCTGTGTTCTAGTCCTTGGCCAAATTATCTAATTTCTCTAGAGCCTAGACTTTATTCTCTAATTTCTAAAACACGGTGATTTGACTAGTCCTATCTCAAGTTCCCTTTCAGCTCCATAATTCTATGTCTCAGTCGTCTTGTTTTAGTTAATTAGGTCACATCTACCACTATGTAGGCCTGTTCCAAGTATTTCACTCATATTAACTCATTTAATCTGTGCCTCAAACTGATGACGCCTATACTTGATTAGCTCCATTGTACAGAGGTCGGTGGAGGCATAAGCAGATTCAGTGGCACAGAGAGGCTGAGTGACTTGTGCAAGATCACTTTTATGTTGAAGTTAAGTTACAGTCACATCACGTTAAGTCCTGGCCTTCAAGGATATTCACTTTTAATCTTATCCAGCGCTGGTGCATTTGTACAAACTCAGTCAAAATAGAGCAATCTGATTCTTAGCAGTTTGTTGTACTTTACACAATATTTTTTCTATGTTGAACTATATTGTATAACGTGTATTTAAGAAATTGCAATATTGAAGATATGTATCTTCCTTAACAATTCACTCTTTTAATCACCTGAATTACTTCAAGCCAATGCTCTCTGCTCAAAAACAGTACAACCCCAGATTGCACACAGTTTTTCCATCAGAGTTCTCTGGGAGATAAATATATTGGTTTAATAATAGTAGCAAAAGTAACACTTTATACTTCTATAAAGCTTTCTTGTACATTATCTCAATTAATCTATATCACTACTCCATGAGGGTGATATGATTACTCACGTTTTACAGATGACAAAACTGAAATTTAAAGAGGTTACATGACTTGCCCACGATGTATTTGTCACTGAGTTTTGGCTAAATGGCAATGTTAGTTTTATATAATATAATACATGGAGTTTGATTTTCTTCTGTGTGTTCCTTAACAACAACCTACATTATTCAGCATGCTAATCATGTGCACTATTTTGACGAACTGTGTGTTTATGACAATGAGTAACCCTCCTGACTGGACAAAGAATGTAGAGTAAGTTCAACTTGTATTCTAAACCACCTACTATGTGAGTATATATATATGTGTGTATAGATATAAATATATAGATATAGATACATGTAAACATATATCTATATCTATATATATGTATTTTGGATTTTGAAACTATGTCTTAACATACCTTCTAAATAAAACTGAAGAACATTTTTTTAAAAGCCATTTCTAGACAGAATTACAAAGCAGGAAGACAATATTCATTGGCCCTCAGGGCTGTTGGTGTTGGATGTAATCTCTCTCCTTCACCTGTACTTGATGGTTCCCAGAAGCCCATCATTCTTGGACACTCACCACTTTTTATTTAGGATCTACAACAGCCAAAGCAAGTGTGATGAAAGCAATTGCAGAAAAAAGCCAATATGGTAGACCTTGCTTCCAGTTAAATTCCAGATGAATTCAGTGTGTTAAGAATTTAAAAGGGCAGGTTATACATGTCATGAAGACAAATGAGCCTCACGAAGTTCCCACTTCCGTCAGGCGTGTCCACGTCATGGCAAGCGTATATCAGCTTCAAATGTGGTCACCAAAATGTTCGATGAAAAAAATCCCCAAATTTGGGATTTTAGAACTTGAAAATTCAATAGACTGAGGGCTAAACTAACTGAAGTGAAAGTTCGGGTAGCGTTTTCAGAAGCCAGAAGCATTGCTAATTTCCTTGATGGGCTCTGTTCTGGGAGACCTTTGAGTGCAGAGAGACCAGATTTGTGACAACTGCTGCTGGGGCTGCTCACACTGCCCACGTTGTAACCATTATTGCTTTGCTTTTTGGCTGCTGACTGTTAAAACAACCAACATGGGTATTCCCAAGAGCCTCTTCTCTTCCGGGACACTTCCAGATTGCAGCCAATCAGAAAAGGGATAAAGATTCTGAAGGAAATAATAAAATTTATATACAAAGAATTCCTAAGGTATTGAAGGTAATAAGTGAGGCCCACAGGTCTTCAGTCACCCTAATTTCTATGATTTTTTCCTCCAACTTCTGAGTAAGAGACTAAAACTTTGGAAACATTTAAATTTCTACTTAGAAACATCTAAATTTCTACTCAGATAAACTCAGTAGAAGATTAAACTTTGGAAAGATTTAAGTTTCTGAATTAGCCCAATATTTCATTCCAAATTGAGTTTTCAGCTCTTATGACCCCAGTACTATCCACTTTGATGTTAATGACATCGTTTTTCCAAGTAAGTTAACCTATCTTATCTTGTAGAAAGGGAAAAACATTAGACTTGCTAATTTGTCAATGTTCTGTCATTCATAAAGCATGATGAAAATTGAGATTTTTTACTTTCTAAAGGAAAATCATTTTATGCTTCTGCAATGTTACTAATTGGCTACTCCATCATGTGAATGTACTAGACGATTCTCAGGAGGCTCTATTTGTTTATGTCATTACCAAGACTTTTCAAACCACAGATACGTAAACTTTACACAGCATGTATTTCTTACTCTGCTCTGAGGACACTTTAAAAACAACTCTTTATGTGTTAGGGAGTTGAATTTAAATTTAGAACTGTTTTATTTCCATGAAAATTGCATTAACTTGCTTAGATTGCTTTTTTAATATTCATCTATTCCACCGATAGAGTGACAAGAAATTGATATGCTATGAAAGAAAAGTATTACTTGATCCATTCTTTTTGGATACTTGTCTCCAGGTATACCTTCACAGGAATATATACTTTTGAATCACTTATAAAAATTATTGCAAGGGGCTTCTGTTTAGAAGATTTTACTTTCCTTCGGGACCCATGGAACTGGCTCGACTTTACTGTCATTACATTTGCGTAAGTGCCTTTTTTGAAACTTCAAAAGAGAATATGGTTTGGCTTTCTCTGAGTGCCGCTGCTTTTAAAGAATAAGCTTGCTCTAACTGTAGAATCTTTTGGTGTGATTTATACATTTAAGCTCCTGATTTTAGTTTAGCACAACAGAGGTCAAAGTGGCATTTCCCTTGGGCATAAAGGCTTTGCAGTAACTGAAATTATAATTGTCACATGTAAGAGACATCTGTCAGCAAATTTCATACACGCTGATTTTCAACACACACACCCTAATATGAAAGCACAAGTATATTCATAATGCATCTGTGAAAATGGCTTTTAAAAGTTACAGCCATAAACATGCTGGCCCCACAAATTTTCATTGATGTTATCCACATTATACACTCTCTCCAGCTTCTTTGGTAGAATAGTAGAAAACAAGCCTCTACTAGCATCAAAATATTCTGAAAAATCAAGCAATAGGAAAAAAGAAGATATTTAATATATTATGTATTTAAATTTAAATTATTCTTTCATCCATACATCGATTATTAAGACATAAACAGACGAATTCCCTCTGCCTTTTCCTATGTCTCGATCCCTTTTCTTCCCTCCTCTCTTCTTTCCCTTTATGATTTTCTTCATCTCTTTCTTTACCCTCAACATAAAACTTCTGATCCTTATCTTCCATCCAAATACACTCAGTAATATATGCAATTTCTGCATTCCTGTCCTTTTTTTCTTTTTTTCCTAGTGGTAAACTTCCCCGAGGAAGAAGAGACTCAGAAAAGTAATAGAAGCCCATTCAGGAGTAGGTGAAATTAGAGTGTGGGGGAGGGTGGACCAACACCACTTGTGCTCATCCTTCCTTCAGGAGCTGACTTTCTCGGCCTCTTCCAGGTGTAATGAGGTAGAGAGAAGTGGAGCTGATATACTCAGGGCTCCAAATGCTGCCTGTCTCATCTTAATTCCATATCTAGTCAGGATGAGCCAATTCTTTGCCATTCCCTCTGGCTGTAGTTCAAAAGAAGGCATATAGGGACAACTGCTTTTTGAGAATAAAATAGCAGTCATGGCAAGGGCACCATTGGGCCCCCATAAAATATTGTTCTTAATTTGCCTAACTTTCACTTAAGAGTTATACTAGGAAAATCTTATCATGTACACATAGTCAGCAAGGCAATCTGCCTTTTCATGCCTAAATTTCTCTTGGATGATTTCATACATTTTTTTTTCTAACTGAAACCCTCAAACTGTAGCCAATAGTTATTTTCTTTTTACTTAATTCTCCTAAGTGACTCTGGAGATGTTGACTGTATTGCTTCCCACCGTGGCAACAGGGCTGTATACTCCATGAAGTTTATATTTAGTTAATGGCCTCAAATTATGCGAGGAATGAAGACCAACGTGATAGACTCTAATTTCTAAATTGCTAATTACAACATTGTCATTTAAAATTACCCAGCCAGTCTTTATAAAAAACCCAAGCAGATAATATATATCCTGCTTAAATCTTGAATAACTCTGATTTAATTCTACAGGTATGTAACAGAATTTGTAAGCCTAGGCAATTTTTCAGCTCTTCGCACTTTCAGAGTCTTGAGAGCTTTGAAAACTATTTCTGTAATTCCAGGTAAGAAGTGATTCGTGTAATGCATAAGGCTCCTTGCACCTACAGCTCTTTCTTTATATCCTGTTTTTGTGTTTGTGTGTGAACTCCCTATTACAGATATGTGACAGAGTTTGTGGACCTGGGCAATGTCTCAGCGTTGAGAACATTCAGAGTTCTCCGAGCATTGAAAACAATCTCAGTCATTCCAGGTGAGAGAGAGAGAGGTTAAACACCAGGGCTGACCCATCCTGTTTTTTCAGCAACAGCTTCTTTACTTGACATTCAGCATTACAGAAAATCAGGAATCATAATAATCAAGATCATCAAAATCATAATCATCAAAATCAAGTGTTTCACAGAAAGTGATTCTTATTATTTGGCCATAAGATTTATGTTTCCACATTTTCCATCAGCGTTGCGATTTAACAGTTTCTTGCATGAGACGCTGTAATATGCAGTCTGTGTGATTTGCACTTAGAGATGTCATGTTTTTTTCTCCATGTCAGTTGTACCAAGAACTTGTTCCCTATTGAATGTACCAATCTGTAATTTCTTGTTCATTGTAGGCATTAATGACTATGTATATACCTTGTAAATCTTAATATTGCTTAAAAAGACAAGGAAATAGGATAATAAAGAATAGCATGAATCTGTATGGAGGGTTTATTTATCTTAAAGGCACTTATACTCCAAACCAACTCTAGCTTTATAACAAAACCTTTCCTCCTTATAAATAGGAATTTAAAAATGTTTATTCAGGCAATTTGTTACAAAACTGACAACTGGCCCTAATGAAAGTATGGGTCAAGTTTCATTAGTAAAAAGGAGAAATACAAGACTCTTTCCTTAAGAGGCTTTGTTAAGACCATGAACCTCTCCTTATTTTCTCTCCACATAGTGGAAAATGCATCTTCATTTCATTGTTTGGATCATTACATTTCCAGAGTTCATCTCCATAAGCTCTTCAGCCTTCCATGAAGTATTGCTCTTCCACAAGCATTGCAATCATTTTCAGATTTATACATGAAATCTATGTTTTCAAGAAAATTCTGTGAGGCTTTTGGTATTTCAGACATTCTAAGTCTTCATAGTGATGCCCTCCTTTCTTTCAGGCCTGAAGACCATCGTGGGGGCCCTGATCCAGTCGGTGAAGAAGCTCTCTGACGTCATGATCCTGACCGTGTTCTGTCTGAGCGTGTTTGCGCTGATCGGGCTGCAGCTCTTCATGGGCAACCTGCGGAACAAGTGTGTGCAGTGGCCTCCCACCAACGCCTCCCTGGAAGAACATAGCATAGAGAAGAACGTAACTGTGAATTACAACGGCACACTTGTAAACGAAACTCTCATTGAGTTTGACTGGAAATCGTATATTCAAGATTCAAGTAAGAATTACTGTTATTTTGTCATTGTTGTTCTGCTTTCCATCTAGGCATGGAAAAATTTCTTTAAATGATCTCATAACAAGTTGTGATCTCTTAATCACCTTATCAATGGTTTGTATATACATTTCATTATTTTATTGATAGCTGTTTTAATTTTGACTCCTAAATGCTATTTTCTGTTGTATCATCAAATGAAAGCCTGAAGAATTCAGCTAGAAAGAAATCTTCCTAGAATCTTCTGTTGCTGTACATTCTTCTCGTGGTGATTGAGACAATCAAATGACACAAAATATTCGAAAGCCCTTTGTAAGCTCTAAATTACTATGCAAACGTAACTCATTAAACACTAATTACAGAACGCCTCTTATGTACCAGAAACTGTGCAGGACACTAGGAAAATAACAATGATGACACAAGGCTTGAAGGTGCTTATAGTTTAGTAGGTTATTTATATTGTCGTTTTATGGAAATCAAGTGAGACTTAAACATTATTCTTATATTTGTAGAATAAGAATCCAAAGTGGTATTACATCAAAGAGAAGGAAATTAGAGTCAATTAACCTTAGAAGAGAATAATAAAAAATGCCAGATAATGGGTAAAGTTATGGGAATCAGTTTATCTTTATTTCCAGAGTTTAGACAAAATAGTCGAATGTTTAAATAGTCTACTCTACAAGGATGGAAAAATAATTGGCCTAATAGCCTTTCTCTTTTTACAGTGACAATAAAAGTAAGTAACATTTTCTCTCTTTTATTTAATGTTAGTATCTTCCAGTAACCATATTCAGAAGCAAAGAGAGTTAGAACATGATTCATGGGAAAGTGAATGTCCTTTTTAAAGAAAAATATTAAATATATAAAACAGACTCTAGATGTGCTTAAATATGGCTATATCTATTATTTTAAGGTGATGAGTAATACTTAGGAAAAAATCAGAGAAGAAAGAAAACCTTCGTGACTGGTGGTATGGAACAAGTAGGATTAGTCATGAAAAATTACTGGTAGTTTGACCATTCTTAAAGTAATGATAGCATAATAAAAAAAAATCAGTGTCTTTTTATAGTTGTAATGTGGAAAATACCTTGGTTGATAACAGATTAACTCTTCCCTGATATTACTGATATGCCAGCAAATAATTTGCAAACAATTGTAAGTCTCTAGATTAAGAAAAATGCCTTGATTAGGAAAAACATGTCAGAGCAACATATGAAATTGTCCCTTATTCACTTCACATGATGCCAATAAGTCCACTGCTGTCACCAACTCCCTGAAATCTGTTTGTTTTTTTTAAATCTAAGGTCAGGGAACTGACTATGAGGATGTCACTTAGAGTTTATTCTCTCTAGTGACAATTGATTGAACTCCATTTTTCTTTATATTCAAAGTAAAAGAAATGAAAAATATCTGAGGTCATTTTCAGCTCTAAAAATTTGTTTCTTATCATTTTCCTTAACAATATTCCATTTATTGAAAAAGGTTATTTTAAACCAATGCAAATATAAATAAAATGATTTGTCTTTCAAAGTAATAGAAAATTAAATTTATTAAAATTAAAGATAAACACTATGACTGAAAGTTATATTTTCTTTAGGTTAAGCTTACAGATCATTGAATTTAATGGACAAAATTTCACTTATTAATACCTGATATCAAAAATCCATCTAGAAACTATCATATTCCTTTCACTTTGTTTAATTTTAATTAAAAGTTAAGAAATTCTATCTTAATTTTCCTGTCTATGTTCAAAGAAGTAAAGATACTGGAAATAAGAGGCTGGCCCCATGGCATAGTGGTTAAGTTTGGTGCACTCTGCTTTGGTGGCCCAGGTTCGTGGGTTCGGATCCTGGGTGCAGACCTACTCCACTCATCTGCCATACTGTGGTGGCAACCCACATACAAAATAGAGGAAGACTGGCACAGATCTTAGCTCAGGGCTAATCTCCCTCAAGCAAAAAAAGAGAGAGATTGGCAACACAGATGTTAGCTCAGGGCAAATCTTCCTCAGCCAAAAAAAACCCAAAAAAGACACTGGAAATAAAAATGATATTTCCCATTATGTGTTTTTGTGTTCCTTATAGACCTAGACATAGAATAAATTTCTCTGAAAATTTAGCATCTAGACAATATTTATTCTTAAAAAATCCAAAATTTTTCTTCCTAAAAAATCTTATTGCAAAATGATTATTTAATTCCATGTGTTTCTCTTTTTGTCATCCCTTTACTATTAAGTATCTCCCCTTAATAGTACATCTAGTATTTGGAAGGAGAAGGGGCAAATACCTGGGTCTTTGGATGAATTATATAACGTATTTAAAATCACTCACTGAAGCCAACAGCAGGGCCTGATCTTCTTGTTCTCATTTTGCAATGTATGCAAATGTTCATCATATGACTTTCTATTTTCTAAACAGGATATCATTATTTTCTGGAGGGCTTTTTAGATGCACTACTATGTGGAAATAGCTCTGATGCAGGGTAAGCCAATAATTTGTGTGTGTGTTTGTGTGTGTGTGTGTGTGTGTGTATACACACACACATAGATATTTTTCTCTTTTTTTGTAGAAACTGACAGATAGCAGCCAACTAACTTTATTCATACAAATTTGCTATAATTAAGGTTACTTATAAGGTGAGGGAGGATTTAAATATTAGGCAAGCTTTTATGTTTCATAAAACAAGAAGTAATGCTTTAGCTCTAACGATGCTTCCCTTCGATGAGTATATGTGAGCTACGAGTCAACTCTGGAGGCTACATAGTAAAGAAAGTGAACTAGAGATATGTTAAAATGCTAATTATCAACAGAAAATGGTTTTGTAAAATATTATTAGAAATGCTATGCAATATTTAACGATGACATCAAGTGGCTAGTAAAACTACGTGAAGTCAAAAGTTGGGAAATGTATTAGTTATTTATCATACTTCCATCCCCATGAAGTAGCAAATCTTCCTGGCGAGACAATGTTATAAGTCTAGGTGCTACCAGGATAAAAAGCTGGCAGAACTTCTTGTAATATTTTCTTTTACCCCATTTACAGCCAATGTCCAGAAGGATATATGTGTGTGAAAGCTGGTCGAAATCCCAATTATGGCTACACAAGCTTTGATACCTTCAGTTGGGCTTTTCTGTCCCTATTTCGACTGATGACTCAGGACTTCTGGGAAAATCTTTACCAACTGGTAAGAACCTAAAGAGACACATACTGCCTTTAAGTAGAAGTATATAAGGAAACCAACTTAGTTACGAAATCCAAACCACAGCAAAATATAGTGGAAAGAGCAGAACGTGAAATCAGGAGATCTGAGTTCCTTTATCCTATTGATTATGACACATATTAAGCATAGTGATGCCAGGGATGGCAATTCTCTCTTATTTCCCCTTGGCTCAAAACCTATTTCCCACCCTACCCAGACACAGATCCTCCCAAATAGAAGGCATATCTTCCCTTCAGCCCCATGTACCCCCTCAAGTATTATCCCCCAGGTAGACTGATGATGAAAATGAAGAAACAGATGCAGAAGGATAACTTTGGTCTTCTCCTTGACTTTCGTCAAAGGCTCAGCTCTTTGATGGAGATCTCCATGGTATTTTCTCTGACTCTGTTTTATTCTTGGTGAATCCAAGATTTACCTCCTAGAGATCAGAATGTGAATGCATGAGTTAGGGGAGAGGGAAGAAGATGAGGTTAAAGAAATAAACAAAGAGGTAGGAAGGGGTGTGACCATCATAGTTATTTATATCCGAATCCTATAAGACACAAGCTAAAAGTTGAAGGAACCAGTTAGTGAAACAATATTTGAAACATAATTCTGATGTGCTTGTTTCCAGACATTACGTGCTGCTGGAAAAACATACATGATATTTTTTGTGCTAGTCATTTTCTTGGGATCATTCTATCTGATAAATTTGATCCTGGCTGTGGTGGCTATGGCCTATGAGGAACAGAATCAGGCCACCTTGGAAGAGGCAGAACAGAAAGAAGCTGAATTTCAGCAGATGCTTGAACAGCTTAAAAAGCAGCAAGAGGCAGCCCAGGTAAATTCACCAAATCAGCACAAATCAGATTTTTAGAATAGAAGGGAAAATGTGATTTGGGGTCTTCTTAGGTAAGAAACTTTTACTGAATGAGTATACTGGTATTGGGAGAAAATCCTAAGAAAGCTTTTCTTAGAAAAAAATGTATTGGTTAGTATATAAAAAGATGTTCATCTGATTCTTAGAAGATAGTCTATTTCTTTCTTTAACCAAAAATATGTTGGCTTTTAACGTGGTTGTTTAATTGCCTTACATAAATAAGAAAGTACTCAAATAATATAATATTCTCTGATACAGCAGTATCCAGTAAACATACAAAAGTCCCCAGTCCAATGGAGATCACGTAACCTGAGGCTTGCTTGTTCTCATAGTGAAGCGTCGTCGGTACTCACCTGTCCTATCATTTCCATCTTTCCTCACTCTTTCTGTTTAGCATACAAACTCACTGTCTTTACAATAAAAGAAAGTTGTTTGGGGAATATTAATTTATTTGCAGGAGTCCCTGTGTTGAGGGTACTCTGGAAACAATGATAATAATCAAAAGTGCCAAGTTAGTTCCAGTATAAGCTGTGATCAAAAAGCGTTGTTTTCATTCCACGCCCACGTGGCCAGCAAGAACCAGTGCTGACTGGAAGAAGGTGGGGCGGTATTTGGAGATCTGAACATCTTGTCTTGCTTAGCAGAAACTGTTGCTCATTTCTTCTCCAGTCTTCTGGCTAGAGTGCTGGGTAGGGGTGAAGAAAGGATTTTATCGCCCTCCATAATTTTGACTGATAATATTTAGAGGCTATTGGACAACCCAGTTTCAATAACTGGAGAGAAGACCTCAGCTCTTTATCTCATTCCTCCTACCTTTAGGTACAACCTCCAGTAACTCATCAGCTCTTCTGCCATGCTCCAGTTTCTTTTTCAGAGAAAAGAAGATGGTGCTAACTAAATATCAGTTTTAGGGTAAATCAAATCACAAAAAGTAATATGAATTTATGTTCTTGTCGATGCCTGATTGATCCTTTCGAAACTGTGGTCTGTAAAGCGTAATACAAACATCATAAATGTTAGCACAGAGAAAACCAAATTAATTCTGAAAGCCTTCATTAGGTGGAAAGAAAAAAAAAATCCCTCTCCTACTTGCAGAGCTGCTTCTATGTGAGATCAGCTTGAGTTAGCTAAATGGACTTTTTTAAGTGCCATGCAAATATTTGAGCCATTTTTTAAAAAGATAAAGTCCTCCCTAGTGCCACGCTAAAGCCCTTTCTCCTCACTGTAGCAGGCTGCAGCTGTAAGCGCCTCGGAGCATTCCAGAGAGCCCAGTGCAGTGGGCGGGCTCTCAGACAGCTCATCGGAAGCCTCCAAGTTGAGTTCCAAGAGCGCCAAGGAAAGAAGAAATCGGAGAAAGAAAAGAAAACAGAAAGAGCAGTCTGGTGGAGAAGAGAAAGACGAGGATGAATTCCACAAATCTGAATCTGAAGACAGCATCAGGAGGAAGGGGTTTCGCTTCTCCATTGAAGGGAATCGATTGACCTATGAAAAGAGGTACTCCTCCCCACACCAGGTATGGCGCTGCTGAGTTCAATGATGAGTGGATGCAAATGAGAACGCTGAGGGGACGGCGTGAATTAAATCAGACTTAGGAATTTTCATCAACTGAATGAACTGCTGTGTTTATTATATTTAAACCTATCCTTTCTTTACGTAGTTATGAGAAAATTTTGCTCCACATACATGTAAGTCTACACTTGATGTAGCTGAGATAACACTGGGGTGAAAGTCGGGAGACCTGGATTCTCATCCTGATACTGTCTGCTGGTACTTGTTGTAACTATTGACATTTAATCTTTCCAGTCCTCAGCCTTTTTAATGAAAAAAAAAAAATGTGGATATGGGGCTAGCCGATCAGTAATGTCTTTTTAGTTATTTTGTGTTGTTTTTTTCCCCTAACTTCTTTCTAAACCGTCACGCGTGCTTCTGAAGATATTAGTTGTGGTATATTTTATTGAAAAGCACATCGCTCTGGATTTCAGAAGGCTTAACTTCAAGTTCCAACAACACTATGCCTTATAGATGAGACAGGAATAATAATTAATTTAAAGCGATTTGAGAAAGAGGAACTAAAACAATTTGTGAAAAGTGTTGTCCTTGAAAGGAAAAAGCAACGAAAACAAATGTGGCCTTGTTAATGTCATGCTGCTGATGTTTATCGAATGTTTACAACGTCTATAGTAATGTACTAGGAATGTTTCCTTTCGAACTTGAAAAATGGTGGTTCAGGGTTTTGTTTTTTTCAATATCTTCAAGTTGAGATCTGTCTTCCCCTTCATTTAATCTCACGAACTAAAAACCCTCTCTTATAAAACTAATTTAATCTGAATGTACATAAAAGGAGAATGTTAATCAAAATGAATGAATCACTTTCTGTTATGAATACTGAAATTCCCTTCAACTTAATCTCGCAAAATAGAAGCACATTTCAAATGGCTATATTAATATGATTTTATTTCTTTTGGTTTCAAACTTTTAGTCTTTGTTGAGCATCCGTGGCTCCCTATTTTCCCCAAGGCGAAATAGCAGAACAAGCCTTTTCAGCTTTAGAGGGCGAGCAAAGGATGTGGGATCAGAGAACGACTTTGCTGACGATGAGCACAGCACCTTTGAGGATAACGAGAGCCGGAGAGACTCCTTGTTTGTGCCCCGACGACATGGAGAGCGACGCAACAGTAACTTGAGTCAGACCAGTAGGTCATCCCGGATGCTGGCAGTGTTTCCAGCGAATGGGAAGATGCACAGCACTGTGGATTGCAATGGTGTGGTTTCCTTGGTTGGTGGACCTTCAGTTCCTACATCGCCTGTTGGACAGCTTCTGCCAGAGGTGATAATAGATAAGCCAGCTACTGATGACAATGTAAGGAAGTTTTAAATAGTTCAGGCATGGCTGGCCCATTATTGCTGCACCAGCCAGTGTTTCTACAGAATGGAACCCCTTGAGAATGATTCCTGGTTGGTCAAGCTGTGAATGCACCTGCATCTTGTAATACCTTTAATAGACTAACCAACTAAAACTTAAAGCCTCAACACTCTTTTGCATAACACCTGAATGCATTTACTTATGAAACATGCTAAGGATCAATTAGACACAATAATAAATTACTGCCTCCAGTTGGAGGATTTGCTATATACCCATGCTGAACTTAGATAGCAAGACGTCTTGTAAAACTCTGATATAAAAGTAAATGAATGATTCCTATGTTTAAGTGTAAAGGGTGTATAATAAATCTTTCCAACCAATCCTTCAATAGAGCTCTGCTTTAGTTTAGAAGATTTTCGAGAACACTGTGCTTAGATAGCTTCATTTTTACCTTACAATTTCTAGTACTCTTATGTGTTTCACTGAAAAAAATGCTGATATAGGTCTCAAAACTAATCTAAATGAAGAGACACAAGTAAATTATTAATACAGACAGATCAAAGACTTGTCTGTGTACAAAGGTATATCATGTGTTTGTGAATATATATGCAGATGAGGAATTTCCTAACACATACTGCCTCTTTTTAGACATTAACTCACTTGGAAATATATCAGCATGATGAGGCATGACTAAGTCAGCACTAGATGACTTATTGCTTTGGTACCCTGGATGAAACTGTTGTCCATGCAGCATGTGTGCCTTTTTTTTTTAACATACAGTTTTTGTTGTCAAATGAACGTGTATGTCTTGTGTCCAGCAAATGAGATGGCAGCTATGTGTGTTGTAATCATTCGTATATCTTTAAAAATAAATGGCTACCTTCTCAAAATAAAATGCCTTGATCATTTATATAAATTTTCAGGTTATTAGTTTTTTGCTGTTAGTTCAGAATTAGGGATAACTCATGAGATCTATCCACTATATCAAAAGTGCATTATGTCTCATAAAATTATGAAATCAGAGGGTAAAAAAGCTGTTTTTGCTGTATGACTAAATGGTTAACAGTTTGGACATTCCAGGTTAATGATACAATAAGTCAGCAATATCTGCCATCACCAATTAAATATGAAAGTGCATGGTGCATGTGTTTCATGAAATTCACTGTATCACCTTTGGTTGTTTGCTTATCACATTGCTCAAGTTAATCATTTAATGCATTAGCATTTTCTTTACAGGGAACAACCACTGAAACTGAAATGAGAAAGAGAAGATCAAGTTCTTTCCATGTTTCCATGGACTTTCTAGAAGATCCTTCCCAGAGGCAGAGAGCAATGAGCATAGCCAGCATTTTAACAAATACAGTAGAAGGTTTGTAACAAATTCCATTTCCATTTCAATTATTTTCACTAAGCTTATATTGACTCATTTGAAACACAGATCTCTATTTGTGAGTTGGAAACAGTACATTCTAAAGAGAATATAACAGGTCTTATTTAAGAGTTATTCGTTAGACCTACTCATATATTCCAGAAACTTTAAAAAAGTTACTTAAACTCAATGATACTGG
Organism: Equus przewalskii; assembly: GCF_037783145.1. Lineage (NCBI taxonomy): Eukaryota > Metazoa > Chordata > Mammalia > Perissodactyla > Equidae > Equus > Equus przewalskii. The sequence goes on along the minus strand of NC_091847.1, from coordinate 45,625,067 downwards.
AACTCTGAAGAATGTTTTCCTCTGTATGGCAATGCCTTAAAAATGCAGAATAAAGCATTTCTGTTAGGGGTTTTTAATCCTGTTGGTCATGGTGACCCTCTCTTCTGTTCCACTTAGTTTAGGACATCATCCTAAATTTTCTCAAGGTTGGAGGGGTGTAGGAGGCCATTTTTGCAAAATAAAAACAAAGTAAAAAGGTGATTCTTGGTTCACATTGAACCCTACCCTATTTCTCATAGCCTGAGGATGACAGCTTAGCCAGACATTAACATAGGATTACACACAGCATCTACAGTACCACAACCCCTATTCCTGTTGAGACTTCATTTAAAAGACTATTCACTTAATTTAAGGCTAAGTGCTGAGCCACATTATCAATGCACATTGCTGCTTCTGCTCTATATGTGTGTCTGGAGAAACATCTTTGCAAGAGTAGCAAATTTGACTCTGTAGCAAATGGAAATGGGTTGATTATCAAAAAGAAGGCCAGTGGATCTGAAATAAATAAATATATGTGTGCATAAAACATATCTTTTGGTGGTTCTTTTTTTTTTTTTAATCTAGAACTTGAAGAATCCAGACAGAAATGCCCTCCCTGTTGGTATAAATTTTCTAACATATTCTTAATCTGGGACTGTTCGCCATATTGGCTAAAAGTGAAACATATTGTCAACTTGGTTGTGATGGACCCATTTGTGGACCTGGCCATCACCATCTGTATTGTCTTAAATACTCTTTTCATGGCCATGGAGCACTATCCAATGACAGAACATTTCAATAATGTGCTTACAGTAGGAAACTTGGTAAGCATACTGGAAGGTAAATGTGTTCAGTCTTCAAATTTTCTGTTTGAGAAACTGTTTACATTTAGTCACTTATCTCAGTCTTGCCACCACCCTTCCTGCATCCTGGCTCCCAAAAGATGGGAATTATATCTAGCTGGCTACACCATACTTTTTGCCAAAAATAATGGCCCTTAACATGAGAGCAAAATCTGAGAAGGAGAGTAATAGGCATAGGCCTCCAGTCCTACTTGAAAAGTCCATATTGATGTTTATACCTTTTCCAGGTGCAGTTCATAGTTTAAAGGAACACTTTTTAAAATGATATTATCACAGTTTCCCTACCTATAGAAGGCTAAAATAAAACTGTACATCTTTTTCCTTGCTTAGTCATCATCATTATAAGCAATAATTTAACAACTCAAAAATGTCTCCAGCTTTTCCACTTCTGGGATCTAGGTAGGATACATATTGCTTCATCCATCTATTCTATATCAAAATCATAAAATATTGAAAACCTCCAGTACATTTTGTGTATTATGTGATTAACAAGGCCATTTTCGATGAAGGGTGCCACTTAGTTTTTTCTCTTCTGTACTTAAAAAACATAAATTATTAAAGTGTTTGTCAGTTAACTCAACTTAGGAATATTAGCTTTTTTTTTGCTGAAAGAAAGAAGTCTCTAAAGTAATGTATGCATTTTCCATAATATTTGTTTTAAGGTTTAGGATTTTTGATGGTAAAAAGCAAAGTATGTAAAACATCTTGTATTGTAGTATTTATATTTTTTAAATTTTAGTATTTACACTATGGAAATAAATTTATTTTTTCATGTGCATAACAAATTGACAATAGTAATACATGTATTATAATAATAGGTAAACATGTATAATAATTCTATCTGATTTGAGGGAAATAGGAATAAGCTTGTAGATAAATAAAACTGTTGATGGGCAAAATCTTGTCAGTACTTGTGCTGTATAAAGGCTCAAGGAAAAGGCAGTTTAATGTAGTGGAAAGCACACTGGTTAAAAATAGATTTGCACTCAAATCCTAGTTTTGCCATTTTCTAGTTGTGTGATATTGGACAAGTCATTGCACCCATCTGAAGACCTGTTTCCTTATCGGTGAAGTAATAATTATAATACCTGCATTAGCCAGTTAATAAACTTCTGTTAGGATAAAATGAAATAATGTATATGAGACGCTTTCATCAATTATAAATTACTATACAAGTGTAAGCTAGTAATAGATTATCCTGGGGAAAGTAGCATTAACATTTTGTTCTAAAAGCAAACATTATGTCATTCTACTTTATAATTATCTGATGGAATTAGAGTAATTTTGTTTTGATCTTAGGTTTTCACTGGGATCTTTACAGCAGAAATGTTTCTGAAAATTATTGCCATGGATCCCTACTATTATTTCCAAGAAGGCTGGAATATCTTTGATGGTTTTATTGTGACGCTTAGCCTGGTAGAACTTGGCCTCGCCAATGTGGAAGGATTATCGGTTCTTCGTTCATTCCGATTGGTAAAAAACAAAACAAAACAGCAACACAAACAAAAATCTTTCCAACAATCAGAGTTCTTACTTAGTACTGTCATAGGTTTCACCACACAACCATTAACATTTTAAGTTTTTGTAACATTTGCATTGTCAAAAACTGTCCCTAAGTGGAAAAAATTATTCCCACTTAGAAAAGCCTTTATTCCAAAGGGCAAAGTCCTGTAAAGTTACTATATTACTGAGTCGCCATTCTGACTTATTTTTTCTAGAGATGACTACAGTTAATATTTCTGGGTCTAAGGAAACATTTTTATGAAGATGTATCACATTTTATTTATTTTATTTTATTTTTTTTAAAGATTGGCACCGGGGCTAACAACTGTTGCCAATCTTTTTTTTTTTCTGCTTTATCTCCCCAAACCACCCCCCCCCAACCCCGTACACAGTTGTGTATCTTAGCTGCACATCCCTCTAGTTGTGGGATCACATTTTAACAGTAACTTGAAAATATAAACAGTCCTTTATAGTGTTGGATGACAATCAGATGCACGATGTGCATGCAGAAACTCTTCCTAATTCTACCTCTGGAAAATATGCTCCCTCACAAAATCAGAGGAGAGAAATCTGTAGAATTGCCTGTTGATTCACATATATGTCCTTGCAAATCAGGGAAAGAATTATGAAGTCGGGAGAAATACTCCGTTTTTCAATGCAGGCACATCTAGTTATATCAATGCCCCAAAGGAGCACTAGTGAATAATAAACACTTTGCTTCACTCATAGTAGGGCTCCATATGATGTTACTTTGCATGCTATTAACAAATGAATCTCTTTCAGTGGAGATCATTGCGATTCAGATGTTAATGTTAGTGTCAGGACTGTTGTGCCTTAGGCTCATCTTCACAAAACAAATTAAGGATGGTTGGGCTCCAAGTAATCATTAAAAATTCACTTTCACGGTGGGGTGGGAGAGGACAGCCCGGTGGCACAGCGGTTAAGTTCACACGTTCTGCTTTGGTGGCCCGGGGTTCGCTGGTTCAGATCCCGGGCGCAGACATGGCACCACTCAGCAGGCATACTGTGGCAGGCGTCCCACATATAAAGTAGAGGAAGTTGGGCACGGATGTTAGCTCAGGGCCAATCTTCCTCAGCAAAAAGAGGAGGATTGGCTGCAGATGTTAGCTCAGGGCTAATCTTCCTCAAAAAAAAGAAAAAATTCACTTTCAGGGGAAAATGGTCTACATGGTTAAAATATAGGAGAATCAAATTCTTCCTAAGGGGTCCAAAAATTAGCCATGAGCCTGAGAGGGTTCGAGTTCATGGCAGATGTTGTAAGAGATTCTATTTTAATCATCATTTCTTGGTAAACCCCAATATGTGTAATGCTTTTAAAAATCATAATAATATATATTAATTTTTTATTTTCCAGCTCCGAGTTTTCAAGTTGGCAAAATCTTGGCCAACATTAAATATGCTAATAAAGATCATTGGCAATTCAGTGGGGGCTCTGGGAAATCTAACTTTGGTGTTGGCCATCATCGTCTTCATTTTTGCCGTGGTTGGCATGCAGCTCTTTGGTAAAAGCTACAAAGATTGTGTCTGCAAGATCGCCAGTGACTGTCAGCTCCCACGCTGGCACATGAATGACTTTTTCCACTCCTTCCTAATTGTGTTCCGCGTGCTGTGTGGCGAGTGGATAGAGACCATGTGGGACTGTATGGAGGTCGCTGGTCAAGCCATGTGCCTTACTGTCTTCATGATGGTCATGGTCATTGGAAATCTGGTGGTATGTACCCATTTAAGATACTTATTTCAGAAACAGATTAAGAGCATAATATAGTGGTGACCATTTTATACAAAACAAAAATGATGATCATTAATTTTAAAAGTCTCTTAACTTGGATATACTTATAGTTTCACTTTGACAACACAGCAATGTAGTAGTGACCCTACAGTTTTATACTCAACTCCACTTTGTCAATCATTTCATCACATTTGTTATGTGAATTCCAATAGAGTATCATCTTGAAGACAGGCCTAGAAGGATACACTGGGATCATTTTACGAGTTCAGAGACAAGGGAGAGAGAAGTCTGAAAAAAAAATTTAGAGAAAGCCCAACCTTACCTGCCAGTATAGAACTAAAAAGTGCTGCCTTTAAGTGTTCACAGTAATTTTACCATTTCCTTGCCCCCATTGGCATATAGCATTCAATCACTCTATGTTATATGGCAGATGCATTAGCCAACTTGTGTTAGTCAATTCTCTAGTGACCCTCAGTCAAAACAGGGGTTGGCTAGTGATGCCTGAGATTATCTAAATGAAGTAACTAATCAATTCTTCTCTCTCTTAAGTTTGGAACATTAATTCCTCTTTATAGTATAGAGGTATATAATATATTCTGATGGGTATATATTAATGTGCCAGTCTCATGGAAATATTAGGGATTATTTATCAATAGTTCCCTAATTAGTCAACAGGGGGGTATGAGAAATGCAATAGGTTAAGAAAACACGTGTCAATGCCCATGTTAAGCCCTTAATTCTCATTCTAGGTCTTATGGTTACTTTCTAATTAATATGCAATTCAATATCTCTGCTTATCAAAAAAAGCTATAGAATGTATTTGAATGCATAATTGCAAACAATAATAATTTTTAAGCTTGAAACTCCTGTATAGTACATGTATCAAACTGTTTTCTCATAATCATACAATTTTATAGTACATAAATCAATCTATTTTCTTGTAGTCATACGATTTAGCTAAACCTTAGGTCAGCTCATGCAACTTCTTCATTTTATAAGTGGGAGAATTTAAGACTAACAGAAATCATGTCTTTGTCCAGGATGTATAGTGAAATATCTATGGAGCCAGATCATAAATTCAGATGGCCCAAATTCTAATCTCTATGCTATGGTGTTTCTTTCTCATCTGATTGTTAGAACTTATAATTTCCTCCACACTTAGAGGAATAAGTGATCTCACTCTGCTCTTCTTTACGTTGGAGTGAAATTGTAATCATGTTTGTATTGTTTTTAAGGTCCTGAACCTCTTTCTGGCCTTGCTTCTGAGCTCATTTAGTGCAGACAACCTTGCAGCCACTGATGATGATAATGAAATGAATAATCTCCAAATTGCTGTGGACAGGATGCACAAGGGAATAGCTTATGTGAAGAGAAAAATATATGAATTTATTCAACAATCCTTTGTTAGAAAACAAAAGATTTTAGATGAAATTAAACCACTTGATGACCTAAACAACAAGAAAGACAATTGTATGTCCAATCATACAGCGGAAATTGGAAAAGATCTTGACTATCTTAAAGATGTCAATGGAACCACGAGTGGGATAGGAACTGGCAGCAGTGTTGAAAAATACATTATTGACGAAAGTGATTACATGTCATTCATAAACAATCCCAGTCTTACTGTGACTGTACCAATTGCTGTAGGAGAGTCTGACTTTGAAAATTTAAACACAGAGGACTTCAGCAGTGAGTCGGATCTGGAAGAAAGCAAAGAGGTAAGATTTTATAGATATGAGTAGGTATAAATTTATATGTATATTCGTTTATTATATTGTCTGTATTTATGATTATATATTTTCTGTCTAGAATTTTTTCGCCATCATATAATATTTTATTTCATTGAGGAACCAAAAATTGAAGCCCAGGATGATGATTGACAATTGAAAAATAATATAGAGTACGCATGAGTTTTTTCATCCTTATGAATGGATATTTGTTAGATAATGAATGAATAAATGAATGATCCAAGAAATGAACAAAGGTCATGTGATTTAATCCTTATAATAACCTAGAAAGGAATGTGTTATTATCTAACTTTTCCGATAAGAAAACTAGCTCAGGGAGCTTCAGATCCTGTAACTAATGAGAGGTATAGCTGAGGATTGAACTTATAGCCTTTGTTTGCAAGTTCTGTATATCATCCACTGCGTCACATTGGCACATTTACATGGAAGAGAACTTAACAAGAAGTATTCTATGTATTTCCTCCAATTAAAATTATATTGACCCATGTATTAATCTTACAGGCTGCCTTAACAATATATCACACCCCAGGTGGCTTAAACAACCAAAATGTATTTTCTCACATTTCTTGAAACTGGAAAGTCAAAGATCAAGGTGGTAGCAGGGTTAGTGTCTGGGGAGAGCTCTCTGCTTGGGTTGCAGGTGGCCGCCTTCTTACTGTGTCCTCACGTGGCCTTTCCTCGGTGTGTGCATGTCGAAAGAGAAAAAACTCTAGTGTCTTTTAGGACCCCACCTTTATGACATCATTTAACCTTTATCACTCCCTCACAGGCCCTATCTCCAAATACAGTCATGTTGGGACTTGGAGCTTCTACATTTTAATTTTGTGGGAACACAATTCAGTCCATAGCAACTTACTTAGAAATATTAAGCTAAAATCTAATGGATATAACAGATAATTCAAAAGAAGTCCAGAACAAAGCACCTTCACTTCCCATTTATTGTGTGGAAGTCTCAAAAACAGTAAAGTACCCTTTAGGTTATATAATCTAATTTTAAAAATTTATGTGAAGACTTTACTTTTTTAGAGCAGTTTTAGGTTCACAGAAAAATTGAAAGAAAGGCAGAGAGATTTCCCATATACCGCTGGCCCCCACACATGCATAGTCTCCCCCATTATCAATATCCCATACCAGAGTGGTACGTTGGTTTCAGTTGATGAACCTACATTGACACGTCATTATTAGTGAAAGTCCGTAGTTCACATTAGGGTTCACTCTTAGTATTGTACACTTTATGGGTTTGGACAAATGTATAATGACATGTATCCGCCATTATAGTATCATACTGAGCAGTTTCACTGCCCTGAAAATCCTCTGTGCTCTGCATAGTCATCCTTCCCTCACTCCTAACCCGTGGCAACCACTGATCTTTTTATTGTCTTCAACGTTTTGCCTTTTCTATAATATCATATAGTTGGAGTCATGTAGTATGTAGCCTTTTCAGACTGACTTCTTTTACTTAGTAATACTTATTTAAGTTTCCTCCATGTTATTTCATGGCTTATAGTTCATTTCTTTTTAGTTCTAAATAATATTTCATTGTTTGGATGTACCACCATTTATTTATCAATTCACCTAGTGAAGGACATCTTGGTTGCTTTCAAATTTTGACAATTATGAATAAAGCTTCCATTAACATCCATGTGCAGGTTTTTGTGCAGACATAAGTTTTCAGCTCCTTTGGGTAAATGCCGAGGAGGGCACTCACTGGATCGTCCAGTAAGAGTAAGTTTTGTTTTGTAAAAAATTGCCCAACTGTCTTCCCAATTGGCTGTACCATTTGGCATTCCAAATAGCAATGAATGGGAGTTCCTGTTGCCTCACATCCTCACCAGCATTTGGTGTTGTCAGTGTTCTGGATTTGTGCCATTCTGATAGGTATGTAGTGGTATCTCACTATTGTTGTGATTTGCGTTACCCTCATGAAATGTAATGTGGAGCATCTTTTTATGTGCTTATTTGTCACCTGTATATCTTCTTTTGAGAATTGTCTGTTAAGGTCTTTGGCCTATTTATTAATCAGGTTGTTTGTTTTCTTATTGTTGAGTTTTAAGAGTTCTTTCTATATTTTGGGTAACAGCGCTTTATCAGATGTGTCTTCTGCAAATATTTTCTCCCAGTTTGTGGCTTATCTGCTCACTCTCTTGGCAGTATCTTTCACAGAGCATAAATTTTTAATTTTAGTGAAGTCTAGTTTTCAGTTCTTGCTTTCATGAATCCTCTTTTTGGTATTGTATCTAAAAAATGATCGCCTTACCAAGATCATCTACATTTTTCTCCTATCTTATCTTCTACAAGTTTTATAGTTTTTCATTTTTGCATTTAGGTTTGAGATCCATTTTGAGTTAATTTTTTGTGAAGGGTGTAAATTCTGTGTCTAGATTCATTTTTTGCATTTAGATGTACAGTTTTTCCAGCACCATTTGTTGAAAAAAGTATCTGTTCTCCATAATACTGCTTTTGCTCCTGTGTCAAAGATCAGTTGACTATACTTATGCAGGTTTATTTCTGGGTTCTCTAGTCTGTTCTGTTGATCTATTTGTCTATGCTTTCACCAATACCACATTGTCTTGATTACTGTAGCTTTATAGTAAATCTTGAAGTTGGGTAGTGTCGGTCATCTGACTTAGTTCTTCTTCAATATGGTGTTGGCTATTCTGGATCTTTTGCCTCCTTATATAAACTTCAGAATCACTTTGTTGATATCCACAAACTAACTTGCTGGGATTTTGAATGAAATAGCATTGAGCAATAGATCAATTTGGAAAGAACTGACATCTTGACAATACTGAGTCTTCCAAACCATAAATATAGAATATCTCTCCATTTATTTAGTTCTTCTTTGATTTTTCTCATCAGAGTTCTGTAATTTTCCTCACATAGATATTGTACATCTTAGATTTATACTTCAGTGTTTTATTTTTGGGGGGTGCTAATGTAAGTGGTTTGGTTTTTAATTTCAAATTCCACTCTTTAAATGCTGGCATATAAGAAAATGATTGACTTTTATACATTAACTTTGTGTCCTGCAACCCTGCTATAATTGCTTATTAGTTCCAGGAGGATTTTGTTGTTGTTGTTGATTATTTTGGATTTTCTACATAAACAATCTCATTCTGCAAACAAAGACAATTTTATTTCTTCTTTCCCAATCAGTATACCTCTTATTTCTTTTTCTTGTCTTATTGCATTAGCTACAACTTCCAGTACAATGTTGAAAAGGAGTGGATGGGGCCGGCCCTGTGGACAAGTGGTTAAGTTTGCATGCTCTGCTTCAGCAGCCCAGGGTTTCAGCAGTTGGAATCCTTGGTGCAGACATGGCGCTGCTCACCAAGCCATGCTGAGGCAGCATCCCACATGCCACAACTAGGAGAACGCGCAACTAAAAATACACAACTTTGTACCAGGGGGCTTTGGGAGACAAAGGAAAAATAAAATCTTTAAAAAAAAAGAAAAAGGAGTGGAGAAGGGACATACTTGCCTTATTCCTGATCTTAGTGGGAAAGCTTGTAGTTTTTCACTACTAAGTAGATGTTAGTTCTAGATTTTTTGTAAATATTCTTTATCAAATTGAGGAAGTTTTCCTCTATTCCTGTTTACTGAGAGTTTTTATCATGAACGAGTGCTTGGTTTTGTCAAATGCTTTCTCTGCATCTATTGATATGATCATGTGATTTTTCTTTACATTGTTGATTTGATGGATTACATTAATTAATTTTCACATAGTCTAAATACTTTAAAGGACTGAATACCATCAAAGTACTCTACTAGGGACATAATTCTACTAGAATGTCACCATGTCCAAGGGTAACTACATTACATTTGATAGTTGTTCAAGTAAGATACATAGGCAAGTGACATTCTTTTGAATTATTGGCTATGTCCCTTTAAAGATGTTCCACCCTTTTATAATGAGTCTCTGAATAAGCTATGTCATCCTCCACATTTCAGATTTGGGGCTAATATTAGAGCTAGAAGCTGTTGCCTTGATCCCAGAACTATGGGCTTCTTAGGTAAATCAAGTTTGTGTAGTGACACGGGGAGAGAAAGAGTATGGAGAAATAATGGCAGGGAGATCCTTGTCACATTTTGTGTATCCATGGAAAAAGATTCAGGAAAATAATGACAGATAATTTTTGCAAAACCTTGTGGAATTTTTTCAAGACTTTTTTTTTTCCTTTTTCTCCCAAAACCCCCCAGTATATAATGGTGTATTTTTAGTTGTGGGTACTTCTAGTTGTGGCATGTGGGATGCTGCCTCAGCATGGCTTGGTGAGTGGTGCCACGTCTGCACCGAGGATTCGAACAGGCGAAACCCTGGGCCGCCAAAGCAGAGTGCTTGAACTTAACCACTCGGCCACAGGACCTGCCCCAAGACTTTTAGTTTGAATATTATCTCAGTTCAAACTTTGTTCATTAAAGACTTGAGTTTTGCTGAAGAGCCAGATGGAGACTGATTTTTTGAAAAATGGTTATCTGCATGAAATGGAAAGTTTTGTTATAAGAAACTTGGTGATATTCTTCGCAGTCTGAGTTTTTCTTGATTCCTCAGACCTACAGTTAATATTTGATGAAGACTAATAGCTAGTACATACTGTTTGAAGAATTAAAAAAGAAACTATTTTGTTGCAAAGACCATTCATAACAAATATTTTTATGCAAAAATTTAGCATTATTTACATACATATGATGTTTTTGTTTATATTGATCAGGGCTAACAGGAACACTGATCTCTTTATAAAAAAGTGACTATCCCCTGAACCCCTGAAGGCAATTCTATTTCTTCACACTCTGTCATTTTATATCTTGGAACATGGCATTAATTGAAAATTTAAATGTTAGTTTAGTGGAAACTTTAGAGAAAATTTAATGCAGTAATTCTCAAATTAGGAGTTCTGACCTTGATGGAGCTTATAAACCAATTTACTGTACTAGTAATTTTTACATTTTTTAAATTAAATAGAATAGATGATGTCAGAGCACATTGCATGAGGTAGGGAGTACTGGTGAATGGAGCTTTTGCTGCCTGTGCTGCACTTTAATGCATTGCTTTCTAATTAGACTGTACCCACTAGGTCCATGGATGTAGTACCTGAAGTTCAGGAGTTAAGTATGGGAAACACTGTTTCAGCTCTTTAAAGATAGTGATTATGAAGCTTTCCCAACCCCAGGCAGAATGAATGGCTTCTTTTGTGGTTCCCAGAGATACAAGGCACAGGGTAAGGGTAATAAACAATTCATGCTCTGGGTTCATGCATCTTACAAAATATCATAATATTTTATTATAACGACTTATATACATGCATGTCTTTCCTTTTATGTCACAATATATTTGTACATGTTTGATACAAACTGGGCACTTAGATCATACTTTTCCACCTCATTTAATTCTTTTTAATAGAACCATTTTGAAGGATTTTCATCATCACACTTACTCTGAAAACAGTTTGATTTCCCATGATCCAGACTCCATTTTTCTCTTGATTCAATCTAATATTGAGTTCGATCTTACTGTCTTTATCTTTGTTAGCCATTTTACCTTGTCAATTTATATTGAGTTTCCAGGAAAGTAATAATCCCTCATCTTTCTCACATGAATTACTGTTGAAATGAAGTTGTATCTCATCCGAGATTTTTATATCAAATGCTGAACCTTCTATTCATCCCCATTACATTTCAATTTCTTTCATTCATTTTTGAATCTGGTTATCTGTAAATATTCTTTTATAGATTATCTTATTGTCCCAAATTTCTTGTCTCTTTTCTTCATCATTTCTTTCTTCTTGGTCAGAAATAAAACCTAAGCAAAATTGTTTCTCCTTATTGCTTCCTTACTTTTATGTTGTGCTCTCTTCATCAAAGCAAGGCACAATTTATGAGCTGCTCTGCTTCTAGTGGAAGTAAACTGACAGCAGATGCCTCAAAAGATAAAGATTCTTTATTCTGTGTCAGGAATGCAACCTATAGTATATTAAAGTACTCTCACCATTTTGGTTCTTTCTGTTTTGCTCCTTATACTTTTGCCTACCTTTGTTTATTCATCAGTTACCCTGTGCCTGGGAGTGTACTAAATAATGGAGGATACTAATAAGACATGAGTCTGTATATATACACATATGTATACACATTTTGGAAAAATGACTTTCATATATATGTAAATACATATATACATATATACACATATACATACATATATTTGCATTTTAGAAAAATGACTTTCAACCTTTAAATATGAATTTCCATATTTTCCATCTCTCCTTATTGACTCAAAATGCTTCCTGTCATGACTTCTATTAGATCTGTTTCATTTGAATATGTTAATGTTTTCATTCCTGAATTTCAATAATGAGTCTTATCTATAAGTCATTATAATACCCCAGAAATTAGATTAATGCCTTGAGTTAAAATTACAAGTGCTCATTGTTTATTGTCCAAAGTCTAAGCATTTGTTTTCAGACACATGAGGTCACAATTATAATGTTTTTGGTAATATATTTTTCTCTGGAGCCAAATGCTGGGTTATATAATTCCATTTTAGCCACTTACTGTGTGGCCTTACCCGACTATACAATTTTATCTCCTCAAAAATAAGGATAATATTACCTACTTCATACTTTTTGGAGAGTATTAAATGAGATAATAAATGTGAAGTACTTACCACAATTCCCGACCTATAGTAAGCACTCAATAAATTGTCATTATTATTATTATTATCCCCAATGCTATGTAAGTTTTCTTTTAAGAATTGCTAGTAACATATTCTACTGTTTGTCCTTTTTTGTCGTTCGTGTTCTACCGTCTGTAATAAACTGTTTTACATGTTTATCTGGGGAGAGTGATAAATTGTATGTTTTCTGTTTAAATTTTCAATTATTTTCATTAAATTCTTGATTTGGTAAACTCCTTAAGAATTTTAAGAAAACTATTTTTCTGAAGGGGATTCCAGTCAGAAAGAATAAATATGCAAAAACCTAGAGACAGGAAGCAATAGGGTGTGTTTGGAAACAGGTAGTAGTCTGTTGTTGCTGGGACATGAAATCACAGGGGATGAGGCTAGAGGCGTAGACAAGGGCAGATTGTTTCAGCTTCCGGGAAACCACAGTAGACTGATATGAACAGATGTGGTAAAATGGAGGCATCTGTTTGTTTGGCTGCAGCCATAAGGTGCACCCTCATGCATCTCTGTCCCCCATTCGAGGACAAACTTGGGGGCTCTCTTTCCTACGCTTTCCCCCCTTGGTCCCCAAATGCAGAAAAGGCATCACATGGGTCACATTTCATCACCTCTTTAAGTCGCAGTGTCCTCAATCCTCAAAGTAAGTTCAAATAACCTAAGGACTTGTTTTTAAAACCGCAGAGAGTTTCTTGACTCGTGCAGTAGTAAGCACAATGGATCAGCTGGAAATATGAGTTTCCACCGAAAATTAATAATAGAGAATGGTGGCTTGGACAGATTTTGAAGAGCTTTGAAAGCTGTGCAAAACTGCTAAGACTATGCAAAAAATAATGTAAAATCATTATTTCCCCACTTAGAAAGTAAGTTTCTTTTGTTATGCATCATATTTATATCATTTTAAACCTCTGAAGCATCTAGCACAGTGTTGGGTCCATAATAAGTGCTCAATAACTTTTTGAGTTTGGGTTGATTTGTATAGACACATACTAAGAGTCTGGTGGCCTTTACTATGGACAAGTCACTAACTCTATATTATCCGGTTTCCTAATTTATAATAGGAGGACATCCATCCTACAGTGCTTATAGGAATGTTATGAGGATCTAAAAGCTGTTTGGAATTAAAAGTGCTCAAAAACATAAGATGATGATAGCAAAATTACTAGTATAGTTCTCTTTAAATAAATACTTTTAAAGTGAATTGAGTTATTAAATTATGCCTCTTTGGAATAAAAACAACATATTGCTAAAGTAGTTAGGAAAAAGTACACTTGTTTTTGCAATGAGTGAGCTCCAGAATGAGTAAAAATGTTTTTTGGGTCTTTGTAATTCAGGTTGTGTTAATAACAGACATCATTTGTTGAGTGCTCACCATGGACAAAGCACTGTTTGTAGGATTTAAATGAATTATCTCAATCTTCACACCATGAGATAGATACTATTATTCCAATCTCACAGATAGGGAGATTGAACACTACGAGTTTAAATAGCTTGCTGAAGTCACAAAAGTAGTAAGGATTGATCCCAGACTTGAATCCAGCCAGTTGGCTACACAGTCTATGTTCTTAACCATTACACTAAATCTCCTTAACAATGTCTGAAAACGTACTTTCCTTGGCGTACTGTTTATTGAAGAACTAAGAACTCTGCTACAGAGTTAGTGTCAACTACCAATCCCTCTTAAGTGGGCACAAGTTAATGACATAGCCAGGCGTGTCTCAGAGTTCTCTCCCTCAGTCCTGCAGGGTCGTCTTCCTCCTGTGCTGGCCTGCACTTTAGACTGATCTGCCTCTGTAGCCCATACTGACCTGGGGAGGCCCAATTCTAGTTACAGAGCGCTTACTCTCGCAGACTATGGTTACTTAAAGTTGTGTTTTAGGAACACACCCTTCTGAATTTAATGATACGTGAAAGAATCTTCCAAATCATTAGGAAGCACTTCTATGGTTACATCATTAGCTTATCAAGTCTTTGAGAACAGGGAAAACACTAACCATGTCTTATTCACCTTAAGTCCACAGCACATAGAAAATGTTTCTTAAATGAATGAATAAATGGGTAATGAACGGTTACATCTAGACTCCCATTTGTCCTCTCAATTATATCACCTGTGTTAAAATATTAACTTTCTGCTTACAGATTTTTTTTTGTTTAATACTATTATCTTTACTATATATGGATGAAAGAACATATGACAATTTTCAGCCTAAACACATACTGCTGAATGTCAGCAGACTAAATCTGTGCTCCCATAGAAAGGTCTACAGTGAATACCTTATATGGACAATGCTCAGTTTCAAAATGTGCATGAGAGCAGGGATTATGTCATTTCACTTACCACAGTACAGCCCACATTCATCACAGTGCTTTGCATAGTAAGTGCCCATTAAATACATGTTAAATAAAGAAATCGAATATGGGGCGGCCCGGTGGGGTAGTCGGTAAGTTCACATGCTCTGCTTAGGTTGCCCGGGGTTCATGGGTTCAGATCCCAGGCATAGACCTAGCTCCATTCATCAAGCCAGGCTGTGGCAGCATCCCACATAAAATAGAGGAATATTGGCACAGATGTTAGCTCAGTGACAATCTTCCTGAAGCAAAAACAGGAAGATTAGCAACAGATATTAGCTCAGGGCCAGTCTTCCTCACACACACACAAAAAGAAATAGAATAGGAAGTCTCTGATTAATCCTGAATCAGAATGGATATGTACCAAGACTTTTGCAAATATCCAAATTCTTGAACACCATTACATAATTTTCCCCATAGGAAAACATCAGATAACATATCTGGAGGTATTAAGAATCTACTGGGAGGTAGGTATCTACGCCTCCAACTTTTCTTTCTGTACTATCTCTTCACAAATCCTCATGGGCTCTGATGCAGCAAGTATTGCCTCCATCCTGTATTACAGTTTCTTCTTCTTTCTAAGCTCTCACCATAAGCTTGTATGGGGATCAAGACTCTCCCAACCTTAAAATAAAATAAAACCGTGTAAATTTTGAATGTTGGCCCTTTGACCTCATATTTTCTTCAAGGTTTTTTCTTAATTCTTTCCTTGAGTGTATTGCCAATCTTCTTTAAAAGATAGTTTGTACTCACTGTCTCCCATTTTCTACTGCTTGGTCACCTTCAAACATCTCAACTCTGATTTCTAACTCTACCTTTCTCTCAAAAATCATGGGTATTCTTTTAATTGCCAAATTCAGTGGGCTCACTTCACTTGATCATCTGCAATATTTCCTCATTTTTTGAGCGCTATCATCCCCTGGCTTCAGAAAATCCATGCTACTCTCCTCCCAATCATGGGATCTCCTTTTCAAATAGATTTTGAGAAGCCTGAACTCATTCTCAACTTCTCTAATTGAAAGCCCCTCATCAAATTTGTCGCTAAATTCTATAGATTTCATCTTCTAAATCCATCTACAATCTTGACCACTATCTCCCTTCTATTATTCACCAGTATCAATAGAATTACCATTTGAAACACATTTCCATGGAGGGGAAAAAAGAGCAGTCTTTACCGTGTCATGAGCAACTTGGCCTTGACTAGATCTATTTCACCAGCTTAAGCTCCTATGATTCACCTCAATCCAAGTCACATCCTTCCATGAAGTTTACATCTTTTGAGTCCATCATTTCTTGTTAGAAATGTCTTCTCCCCATCACCCTCTGCAAAATCCAACCAAAAAAAAGTGGCCTTTGAGCTGTCAGCCCAAAATTTGTCCATTATTTACTGAACAAAAACATATTATTGTTTTATTGATCACTATATCAAGAGACTTGATTCTTGGCAGCCCTGTGAGACTCCCCCAAGTAGAATTACTAGCTGCATAACATGAAATGTATGTATTGCACTCTATTTCTCTGGTGTGTATCTGTTTATCCAACTTACTAATCTTGTGAGCAACTTGAGAATAAGTATTGTGGTTCTATACATCTTTGTAATTCTAATAATTAGCACAGTACCTGGAACAAATGAGATGCTCGGTCAACGTTATTCAGCATCATGTAAATTAATAACGCTTTTCATAAATACCTACATTTTTATCAGTTATATCTTCTGAAAATGTACAGATAGAATAAACCAAGCAAGCCTGGTCCTAGGTCAAATGAAATAAGCCGTTTGCTCTTCGATGCAGCCTCTCCTTTTTGGGGAGGAGGCAAGAAAAGGGAAAGAAGGAGAAGGAAAGAAAACACACAGAATTTTCATATCATTAACTGACAGACACTTACATTTTGTAACATTTTGTAGAGTCCTATCTGGGCATTGGCTGTGTGTCCCTTCCAGCTCTTGCCTCTTTCCTTGTCTTGAGCCATAGTTGTTCAGGGCTGTGCTCTCTGTGAGATGGCAACTACTTTCCCTGAAGAGTCCTACCGTCTAGCCAGTGGATACCCAAATTCTCTCTCCCTTGCATCTAATTAATTACCAGGTACTGCCAACTCCACCCATCTTTGTCCACTCCTCTGCATTCCCACCACTTTCACCCAATGTCAGACCTCTACCGTCTCTCAGTTTTACTGTTACAGCCTCCAAGTGAGTCTTCCACATTCATATTCCCCTCACTAGTCTGGTCTCCACATAATAAATGTTCTTTCTAAAAGTCAGATCTGGTCATAGCTTTCTCCACTTCCCAGCCTTTCAGGAGCTTCCCATTGCTCCCAATTTGTACTACTTAATATGGCCTACAAGTTCCTGCAAAAAGTGACCTATACTGACCTTTCCAGCCTCATGCAATAATATTCCCTACTCCTCCTCAGCCAACTACACCAATCTTTTTTTCCTGAAACTCCCCATGCTTTATCAGGTTCTGATATTTATACCTGTTCTCTCTGTCTAGAATATTCTCCTACCCTATCGTGCTTCACTTGACTCACCCCCACCCAACTCATCCTTCTGGTCCCAAGTGTCACTCTCTTCTGTGCTGCTCGTCTTTGACTGAGTTACACGGTGCTCTCAAGATAACCCACACTAACCCTATCATAGTGTGTGGCAATTGTTTGCTTGTCTGTATGTTCCATCTGATTTTGAACCCATGAGGAGGTACAAGGTCTATTATATTCACTATTTTATTTTTCAGGTCCTAATTTCGATGTTTGGCATGTACTAATAGTTTTTGGCAGTCAAAAAAGATCAAATATCAGCAATTACACATATTACAAACTATGCAGTATTGTTATGAAGATTGTTACCATTCATCCAGTAAGCAAATGCCAGACACATTTTCTATGTGCTATCTTGTTCTATCTTTATAACAATCGTGGGAAGTAAAGACCTTTTACAAATTATAAAGAAAGCTTGAGGAGGTTCAGATATTTGCCTAAAGTCCATAAAACCAGTCATTTTGGTTCAAACCCAAGCTTGTCTGACTCAAAACAGAACTCTAAACTCTTTCACTGTAGTTACACAGTTCCCTGGCCAGCAAGCACATTAGGTATTTGTTAAATATATGTTGTCATTTAACGTTAAAAATTAATGTCAAAAAAACTTTAGAGCCTGCATGCTCAATTCAGCAAAATGAATTTAACAGTGGGACTCATTGGTTTATAATTTTAGTTTCTAGCTTGGGAATTATAAATGCAATTTCGCAGATTTTTGTTGTTGTTTCTAACTTATTTGCATAACAATAAATTTCTGTTGGCCCAATATGTGGTGAGATGTTATGTTTCTTTTGTTCTTTTATATCTAATCATCAATACAGAAATTCATGTTTGACGTACTTTAAAGCAGAATTCAGAGTATATTAAAGCTGTGTTCCTCTACCTTCATTCCTACTCCTGGCAAATGTTTGACTAACACTAGATTTCACAATTAATAGGAATAATTTAATATTTGGTAAATATGAATAAGCCACTGAATATTGTCCTTCCAACATACAGCTTGAGGAAGAAATAATCTGAGTTTTAGGGATGATATGGGAATTAATGACAATATTTGACTTTTCTAGCTGCTCTTTGGAAATGCTCAATCTCAATACAGTGTCTTTTTCTTTGAAATTAGATTGTTGCTTTGTTGAGAGTCTTTAATAGTGGTCATTTTAATTTTTAATATGCTTAGTGTACACTAGAAATGTTTACTAATGCACAGTGTACACAATAAAATATTAATACTAATATTTTTGAGGTTCTAGAGCATCTCATTTATGTATGATTTGGGATATAGATATATAAATGCCTATAAAATGCCCAGCTTTAAAATAATACATGCTTTAAAATACGTATTTTTTCAAAAATAAAGTAGCTTTAAAAAGACGTATTTTTTCAAAAGTAAAACATATATGTATTATACACACATATTCTGTATCCTTTTCACCCTTAAATTACAGATTTATTTTTGACATATTTTTATCACTTTTCATAAATTGATCTCCTATTAAACCCTATAAATAAGCTCCCTGTAATGAACTGTCTGAAATTTAAAAAAAAAAAAGTCTTAAGATGAAGTCAGAGAATAAAAAGAACCCATTTAATGATTTACTCAAAGAAATATTGTGGAATATATCATTTGCTTTGTTTTGTTTTGCTTCACCCTCAAGGTCAAAATAATTTGTTATGGTAGAGAACAATTGTAAGAAGTGAGAAATGTTGCATAAACCCACCGAGGAGGAAAAATGCTCTTACCGTCAGGGTCGTAGTGATTAAGTGGTTATTGAATGCTCTAGTGTACAAGGTAAAGTGATTGCTTCAGACACTGTGAGGTCCTTGCATTCTCTCGGCTCATTTATTGAGTCAGCCCTCCAAAAAATACGTAGACAGTGCAAGTCAGTGTAGAATTTAGCTATTGAGAGCCAAGTGTGAAAATATACATATTTTCAAATAAACCAGCTCATTTGGAAATAGTGATTAGAGGTTGATTAATGGCTTAATAAATGTTAAAATGGATTTTTACAATAGTCTATTAATCTTGAAAACAGTGAGAACCAATTGCATTATTATGTGAATCGTGAATTTCAAAATAAAGTTAAATTTCAATTTAAGAACAAAAAAGGAAAAATTAATTACCCTTATTGGCTTTTAAATCCATAAAAGTACTTGTTTTTATTTCTTGTTTAACTAAAAAAGAATATTTTAGTCTTGCTGTTAACCAATTTCTTTAATACTTTATCTGAATTCATATCTCATGTACTAATACAGAAATGGACTCTATCCACACACCTAAAGATCTTTTTCTTCCCTTTTTGAGTAAGAGTGTTATTACCCCATTCAAATAAAGAACTCAGAATCACATCATCTTTGATTTCAACAATGAAAGATATAGGAATATATTGAGCAAAGGCAACAAAAGCAAAAATAACCAAGTGGGACTATATCAAACTAAAAAGCTTATGCACAGCAAAGGAAGCCATCAACAAAATGAAAAGGCAACCTCCCGAATGGGGGAAGATATTTGCAAATCATATATCTGATGAGGGGTTAATACCCTAAATGTATAAAGAACACATAAAACTCAATAGCAGAAGAACAAACAATGCAATTTAAAATGTGCATAAGAACTAAACCAACATTTTCCCAAAGAGGAAATACAGATGGCCAACAGGTACATGAAAAGATGCTCAACATCACTAATTATCAAGGAAATGCATATCAAAACCACAATGAGATATCATCTCACACCTATTAGAATGGCTATTATCAAAAAAGGCAAGCAATAACAAGTGTTGGCAAAGATGTGGAGAAAAGGGAACCCTTGTGCACTGGTGGTTAAAATGTAAATTTGTGCTGCCACTATGGAAAACAGTAGGGAAGTTCCTCAAAAAATTGAAAATAGAACTACCATATGGTCCAGCAATTCCACTTCTGGATATTTACCCAAAGAAAATGAAAAGACTAACTCGAAAAGATATGTACACCCCCGTGTTCATTGCAGCATTGTTTACAATAGCTTAGATATGGAAAAAACCTAAGTGTCCATCGATGGATGAATGGATAAACTGTGGTGTATACATATACAATGGAATATTATTCAGCCATAAAAAAGAATGAAATCCTGCCATTTGCAACAACAGGAATTAACCTTGAGCATTTTGTTAAATGAAATAGTTCAGACAGAGGAAGACAAATATGATCTCACTTACATGTGGAATCTGAAAAAAGAACAAAAAAGAGACGAGGGGTGGATGGGTGAGCAAAATGGGCAAAGGGGGTCAAAAGATACAAACTCCAGCTATAAAATAAGTAATACCTGGGAAAATACTGTACAGCATGGCGACTATAGTTAATAATACTGTACTGCATATTTGAAGGTTTTTAAGAGACTAAATCGCAAAAGTTCTCATCACAAGAAAAAAAAATTTGTAACTATGCGTGGTGATGGTTGTTAACTAGATTTATTGTAGTGATCTTTTCACAATATACACAAATATCAAATCAGTATGTTGTATACCTGAAACTAATATAATATTATATGTCAATTATACCTCAATAAAAAAAGAATATATTGATAAAAATATCTTTTTATGAAGGTTTTAATATAAGTGCTTTAGCCTGTCATGAAACAAAGAAAAATTAAATAAGGACACTGATAATTTGAATAATAAGATAAATATATTATGAATATATATTATCTTAAAAATTAAATTTACAGGTAATTCTTGTTTTAAAGTGCCCCTGGTTTATCTATATAAATTAATAGTACTACACTGGGTCTCAAAGTAAGCCTCAATAAATTAAAAATAGAAGACATCCTATAGGGTTATTTTCTGATCATAAGGCAGTTAAACTAGAAATTAATAGTAAATTGATAGAAAAAAATCCAACCACTTCAAAATAAACAAATGTCCTCCTAAACAAATATTGGGTTGAGGAGCAAATAAAATATATAAATAGATGTTTAGAAAATAAGAGTATTTTCTGTCAAATGCTATGGAATAGGACCAAGCAGTCACTGAATGTTTTAATATTAACAAGGATGATCAAGAAAGGATGAAAGAACCTGCAAAGAAATTAATTTGAGAAATTAGAAAAAGAACAGCAAAACAAAGCCCATATAAATAAAGAGAAATTACTAAGTCATCAATGTGGCAGATGATATTAGTATAGCAGGTGGTTCTTAGAAAAAAAAAAATCAATACAACACAGAAACTTTGGTGTGGTTGGCAGGCTCCCAAGATGACCCCAATGACTCTTTCCCTTGTATAATCCTTACCCCATGAGTGTGGCTGGAACCTGTGAACATGATGATTATGTTATGTTTATGGCAAAAGGGAGATTTTTGCTAGGTAAGCCTGACTTAATCAGAAGAACACTTTAAGAGAAGAGAGTTTTCTACTGCTGGTTACATAAGGCGAACTGAGAGAGAGATGCTCCAGCTGGGCTAGAAGAAAGCAAACACCATGTTATAAAATATGGGAGCTATGTGGCAAGGACCTGTGTTGGCCTCTGCTTACTGAGAATGGTCCAAGGCCATGAGCTAGCAGGAAAGCAGAGACTTCAGTCTTACAACTGCAAGGAAATGGACTCTGCCAACAACCAGAAAGCTTAGAAGAAGATCCTGAGCTTCAGATGAGAGCTGCATTTCTAGCCAGCACCCTGACTTCATCCCAGTGAGACCCAGAGCAGAGAATCCAGCTATGCAGTGCCAGACTTCTGACCTACAGAAACCATGAGATAATAAATTTGCGTTGTTTCAAGCTGCTAAGTTTGTGGTAATTTGTTATGCAGCAGTGGAAACCTAATACATTTGATAAATATTTCATGTTAAGAAAACTCAAATGATTTTCCATGAATAAAGAGTAATTACAATCTAATAACACTGACACTCTGGTAGAAAAATAGGCAAAAGACAGGGACAATTTACAGAAGAAAAAAATGTAATTGGAAGACAGACCTTAAGAATTATTAACCTTGATTGTAATAAAATAAATTAATATTAGAAGAACCATAAGGTACTTTGTACTTTTCATTTTGGCCAATAAAAAAGAGAAAAAAAAAACCACAAAGGAAAAGGAGAAAAAAGCCCGGATAAATAATGTGTTATGTTGATGAAGGGGTTCCATAAGACAGATATTTAACCCAAATCTCAGAATATAATATTTCCCAATAACTGTTGAGTGATTAAATGAATATTGCACATAGAGCTAGTAGAGATAGTAACTTAAAAGCCCAGCTATATGCAATGGTTTCTTTATTTCGAAGGTGGGAGTAGCTATTACTTTTGCTTCTCCCATCCTTGGCCAGAGATGATTGTGGGATTCTACTAGCCATGGACCCGGCACCTATAACTCAGCCTGTGCACAGCCAGTAGCCACACCCACCCTGAGTTCTTGTTGCTTTTCTCTTCCTGAGGCCAGGTTCTAGAGTCCTGAAGTCTAGATCTCTACAGGACATAGGTTGGAAACCTCTCCTCTCCAATAATGACAGATACGCATCTTTCATTGCAAGATGTATATTGAACATTTACAGAATTATTGACTGAGAATTTAACTGTACAGTTCATCATCTACAAAAACATTGCTTCTCTAAGGTCTGAAGTACATTAATAACTAAGCGTGTAGTATTTTTATGTAGTACTTATAAGAATTAAATGCTTGAGCTTCATCATGGTGTCTTTCTTGTTTTTACTTTTTATAAATTTTTTTGCTTGAGGAATATTTGCCTTGAGCTAACATCTGTGCCAACCTTCCTCTATTTTGTATGTGGGTCCCCACCACAGCATGGCCACTGACAAGTGCCATAGGTCCACACCTGGGAACCGAACCCAGGCCACCAAAATGGAGTGTGCCAAACTTAACCACTAGGCCACGGGGCTGGCCCCTCTTGTTTTTAATAGTTAACTATCTTATCTTTGAGTGAAAAGGTCTTGGCGCCTTTATTAATGTTTTTATGTATTTTAATCTATTTTTTATTTAATACATTTATTATTTATTTAATTAATTTTAAATTTATTTAGTAATGTTCTTTAGCACGTCAATCAAAACCCTTGTGGCCTCCCACGTATTGCCTAGGTGCACTTGAGCTCAGTCACTTCTGTATGTGTTTTACTTTTCTTTTTCACACAAATTCTTATGTATTGACATTACGTGTGAACTTATAGAAAAGCACTAACATCTGTCTCTGATTACCACAGTTTATCTAAAGCAGATTAACTGGCCTGACTCCACTTGCCTGTGGTTTGATCTTTCCAACATTCACTTGTCACTTTATCCGATATTAGTATGACTTGAAAGTTGGGGCAAGTTTCCCTCACTTAGTATGAGAATCAGGGTCTATCAAAGGGGTGAGCAATGATGTGGCTTATCAGCCTTCTTTTGCAAAATCTTGATTTAGGAAGTTATTTAAACCAGATATGAATACTATTTTTTTAAATCTAATTTGTAATCATGTCCCGTTCCTGAAAGGTGTTCAAACTCCTTCCAGCTCCCAAACATTAAGCTACTTCATTTTGAAAAATGACACATACTTACATTAAAAGGTCACTTTAGACCTCTTGTTCTAGCATGGGTTCATTGTTTGCAGTTCTGGATCCTGTCTTTAGCATGAGCCATACCTGTAATTGATCATTTATGATTCCAGTTTAGATTTTTTCAAAGAAGACAATGATTTTAAAGAATCTTGTGAAACAACCTGAATTTAGCATCCTTCCAGAAATTATATCCCCAAACTCATTTTTTTTTTTTACAATTATTCATGCTGAATTTTTCAAGTGTCTTTTTCATGTGTAAGTATATTTGTGGGGGATTTGCATTTATTAAGTTTATGCAATGATTTCAACCTAGTCTTTATGGATACAACTAACTTTCTTTTCAAACTCATTTTATCAAATTATGCAAGAGTAATTACATAATTACATTAATTTAAAATGGTGCTAATTGGTTTGAAAACAAACATAACTTACTCTTCGTAAGCACATAACTCGCCTGGTGGAAGCAGGAATGCACAGGTGTAATAGAGTGTAGCCAACCACCTGAGCAGTTCCAGCACATGAAGGGCATCAATCATTGTGTTTTACAGAGAAAATGCTGAGCATCATTAATTTGGTAAGTCAGTTGGAATGGAGGTGGGTTAGATAAAAAACAATATGTGCCCAAAGAGTCATGCAGGTAAAGTGGTGAATGGAGTTTAGATGAGAGAGTAATTCTTATCCTTCCACCACGATGGGCAAAAATAACCACCGTGAACACAAGCCGGAGAACTTTAAGAAGTTCACCTTGACTAAAGCACAGCTTCTGTGGAGAATAAATTTGGGACATTTGGTTGGAAAGCTAAGTTGGAGATAAAAGCTTCATTTGGTAATAACAACTCAAACAGAGGTATTTGTTCATTCACTGTTTATTGGGCAACTAAGCTAAGGCAGGCTTTGTGGTCCACAAAGGTCTAAATTACATGAGGCTAGAATGAGGGTGATCATTATTATTTATAGCTCTCCAAAGGAGAGGTGACAAGAGTGAACAGAAAGTTCGTAGGAATTTGGAAGATGAGACTAAAAGAAGAGATATTTCAAAAGTAGAATTAAATAAATTTGACTTTTGGTTACTGCCAATATTTGAAATGAATAAGAGTGAACAAAAAGATTTTGAGTCCGGGTGCTGAAAGAATTATGTTTCAAACAACCCAAATCAGGAATCTGGTTAACAGAGTAGGTTTAGGATAGGGGGAAAAAAAAAAAGGTCGTGACTTTAATTGAGAGCACATCGAGTTTGAGTGACCTTAGGCACACTTTTACTTTCCTACAGTAGTTCAGGCAAACCATGGAATAGATTTATATTGCTTAAGAAATGTTTAGAAATTAATTTGTAAACATCTAGAGGATCTCTTGTCTATACCTGGGAACTTTCCAAGAGCTGATCTTCCATTTGAATACTAACAATGGACATTTAATCATCTTTTATATCACGTTAAAACTTGCAAAATGTCGATTGACTCCCAGCTGTATGCGTTAAAGGGGAGCTATACTTAGAATTATAGTTAGTAACTGGTAACATATTATGAAGTTAGGTTATTTATATAACAAGAATAGCTAATTTTCAAGAATATTCCTAAGACTAAAGTTGGATATATTGGCAATAGTACTTTCATCTGGAGAAAGTCTGACCCAGTAAGACCTGGAGTAACTTTATACTGAAAAAAGATAATTTATTTTATCCTCATCCAGGCAAGACACATAAGAGGAGGATATTTAGGGAGGCAATCACTAGGCATAAAATAAAATTAATTTTATGTTATTTTAGGTTCATATCTTTTTGCCTTAGTACTCACAGTTGCTCATTGGAAAACTGAAATCTAGGTGACTAATAATGATATTTAGTAATGGATACAAAGTTTGATATGGAGCCTGATATTTGCACTATATGTGAAGAACAAATAAGCAAATGCTGGATTTGTTCTAAATTTTTAAAGACTTTGCAACTAGTACATTTTAAAAATTTCCCTGTGAGTTAAAGTAATACTATACCAAAGGGTTTTATTATTGCTTGCAGTTAAGTTACTATTATGACATTTGCTTTATAACAAATATATAATTAGTTTGGCAGAATTGCTGTAAACAAAAATTAGATAGAAATCCTATCTACAGCTACCAAAAAGAAGCTTATTGCAGCTGATGAAATAATGTCTACGCAGATACTGAATATTTGTATCACAAACTTCCATTATTGGTTTGTGGTGTGAACAGATGTCTTTGTTTTTGTTTTTCAAAAAATTGAATTGTAGATTCTCTTCGTCCGTTAGACATCTTGATATTTTTTCTATGGATTATTTTCACTTTTAAGTTGATGGAAGAATTCTAAGTCAGTGAGTACACTGTTTCTTTTGTTTCAGAAACAGTATGGTTGCCCAGAAGACAGAGCATGGGCTTTGGACTCAGCAATAATTCTCTCAAATCTTGGCTTTCTCACTTACTGGTTATAGGACGTTAGGCAGGTTCCTTAGCCTGTGTGAGCCTTAGTTTCATCATCTTTAGACTGAGAACAATTGCACTAACTTTCCCTCCCTCTGCGGCTTCTCTAACTGATAGGGCAGTGGTTTCCATAGTACATGTTTCTGAGGGCCATTTGTAACTGCTTAACACAGCAATCTGATTTTACACTTAGACTGTGAATTATGGTAAAGGAGTTAACAAAGATGATTTCCTCAGTGCCTCTTCCTTTTCAATCTCTCTTTTGCTCTGAACTTAAAATCTCTTCACTTCAAGGAGAATCCAAAAGCAGTTCGTGGTACTTACCCGTTCTTGCTAAGCTATTTATTAGTTACCCAAATGAAAGTGATTGACGTGTTATGTCCATCTCACTGCAGAAACTTAATGAAAGCAGCAGCTCATCTGAAGGCAGCACTGTAGACATTGGCGCGCCTGCAGAAGAACAGCCTGTAGTGGAACCTGAGGAAACCCTTGAACCCGAAGCATGTTTCACTGAAGGTAACTGACGTGACCTTCATGTTAATCTTCCATTGACAGAGTGCAGTTTTTTAAATTGCAGATCACCTGTAATAGAGTAGAGCTTTGCAGCAGATGTATTTCAGTTACCTCTAACATGCTAACAGATTTCAAATCTACTGTTATGTTTTGCTTATCTCTGCCCATTATGTGTAAAGGATCATGAGCATGCAGAAAAAATATTTTAATGTCATCAAAACTGTTGACTAATTTATATTTTTTAAAATAAAATGGTGATTTCACAATAAGTTGGCGTCTTAAACACTAGTCAAAATTTTCATACACAGAATTTGCCTTAAAAATAACTTTACAACTGTTAAAATTAGAGGAGTTGCAAATGCTAAACTGTGTTTTTTAACAAAATCATCATTTTCCAATGCTTGTTGGATGAAACAGGAAATAAGCAATGCCCGATTCCTGAACACTATCTAGTTTAGCCTTGTACAACATGGACAATAGATCTAAGACCTTTGTTCTCCCCATGACTAATATTTCTGATGGTTTGATTTTCTTGGGAATTTGAATTTTGAAAATATGAATATATTTGCATGTTCTATGTTTAGTGATCTCTTCCTCATGCCTGCTATATATTATCTCCTATGTAAGTTGTATACATCACTCAAAGTCACTCTCAAAGCTGCTTTTATCTGACCACGGTGGAAAAGAGCTTCCTATTCCTCTGAACAGCTATAATAAACATATTCATTTAATTTACCTGATAGCTAATCATATATTATGAGAGCTCTTCTCTTTCTCCTTTGAACTATTACATGTATTTTTACTGTCTTCCTCCCTTCCTCACTTCCTTCCTCACTTCTTCCGTTTCCTTTCCTTTCTCCCAGCACACTTGACTTTTTTTTTTCCTCCTTGAGGCAGGGTTCTGTGTTTATATCTTTTCTTGAAAACCAGAATGTAAAGTTCTTGGGAGCAAGGTCCATGTTCCGTACCTTTTTTTCCTTTTTGTCTTTTTTTTTTTGTATCCTCCATGGTGCTTACAAAGGTCCTCACAGATGTCTGTTGATTTACTCCTGATGTTAGAGTCAGTGAAATCAGCGTAAGGAAGACAGTAACAAATCAAAGCAGGGCCATGCAAATCACTTTCTAGTGGACTAAATTAATTCTGAAAATCATATACTTTTCTAGATAGTATAGTAATATACTATCTAAAGAAAACCTAAATAGTGATAAACCCAGCATTGTTGGGAGAAATCTATATTATTACCCTTTATCCTCTTTAAAAGGGAAGTTTTCTGTTTATTATTAATTTCCATCTTTTTTTTTCTTAAAGATTGGCACCTGAGCTAACACCTGTTGCCAATCTTCTTTTTTTTCTTCTTCTTCTTCTCCCCAAAGTCCGCCCGGTACATAGTTGTATATTCCAGTTGTAAGTCCTTCTGGTTCTGCTACATGGGATGCCACCTCAGCATGGCTTGATGAGCCGTGCTAGGTGCATGCCCAGGATACCAACCGACAAAGCCCTGGGCCGCTGAAGCAGAGCACGTGAACTTAACCGCTCAGCCATAGGGCCAGCCCCTAATTTCTGTCTTGAAGTCCTTTTGTAGAGTGACTTGAGCAGAGTGCAGTAGGATGATATAGTACAAGGCAAAACTACTTTACATTCATTTGTACTTTACAAAGTTCTTTCTTGCACAATAACACTTGAGGCAGAAAAAGCAGATATCATTAGCCGAGGAACCACTTACGAATGTGCTCTTAGTACTCTAGGCTTAGAGAGTTATCCTAGCAAGACACAAATGGCAATAGTGATAAGAAGGCGAATCAGGGACAGGCCAAGGATATTATTGAAGCAGCAGTTCTTTTATCAACTCCTATTTGAATGTTGTACTTGCAGGCTGTGTACAAAGATTCAAATGCTGTCAAATCAGCGTGGAAGAAGGGAGAGGAAAACAATGGTGGAACCTGAGAAGAACGTGTTTCCGAATAGTTGAACATAATTGGTTTGAGACCTTCATTGTTTTCATGATTCTGCTTAGTAGTGGTGCTCTGGTGAGTGAATAATAAGCAAAAGCGCTATGGTACCAAGTTTTAGAATGATCTAATACTGATGACCTTTTAATCCTTTCTGTTTTATTGTCTTAGTATCCAGTGCATTTTTAATTATCTTCCTTCATATCTTCCAATCTATAGACTTAATGTATAACTATGCATTTCTGGATTTACTTTTACTGTGTGTACATACATTTCTAATGATCTATTTATTAATTTTTGCTTATTATTAAGTAACAGAAAATTTGTCCCCCCAGTTTATTCATTATAACCAAAGAATACAAATATTCAATTACTTCAATTTTAATAAGAAAATAAACATGGCAACTACAATGTAGTTAATGGAAGTCCTGTGATTGGGAGTATATAACCTTTAAGTTCTAATGAATTTTGTTTCTAATGGTATTATTATTATCTCTTTATGGACAGCCAGTAAGTCCTTAGGGACCACTTCTCTGTCCCTTTTGAATTGTGTTTATTATTCTTATACTGCTCAGGAAACAATGAGTATTGGTAACAATAAGTACTGGGCAGCATGCCCAAGTGATTCATTTAAGGATTGGTTTCTCTTTATATGAAGGTGTTCATTTCATCTGAATCAATTTATATTTATGTGAAAATCATTTCCAAAAATATAAAGTATAACATATAGATAGCATTTTAGAAAAACACTCTTACAAACGGAATACTTAAGCCATAAGATAGAAGATAGATAGATAGATAGGTAGATAGATAGAGAAAGATGATAGGGCTTTCCTGATTGAAACACAATCACTTAAGTTTTTTAACCTAAATTTATAATTTGAACATAGGCCTATATTTTCCTGCATATTTTTCTGATGAGAGAAATTTTCTTTACATGCCATTTTAGACAAGAAATAATCTTTTACCATTTAAGTGAACATGAGACTTAGATATAAAATATCAAGAGAGTTTCATATTAGAAGAATACATATTTTGGTCTAAATGAGAAGAAATTTATCTTACCATCATTGTCACACCATATCTGCTGAGAAATACAAACTGTCAACAAAATGAAGGAGAAAAAAGGGGACAAATAAACCCAACTATGTAGTAAAATTGGTCAATATAATGATCAATTACGATTTCTGCTTTACGAAAATATAAGCCTTCACTTTTTATTTCTTCAGCCTCTTTTCTATGGCAAAAAAGCCAACAGGAGAAAGAAAAGAAATGAAACAAAAGGAATAAATAACTTCAGGTTGGGGTAGCAGCATCAGGATATGACATCAAGCAATATTTCCTAAACAAGTCAAATTAATTCATTAGAATTTTACCTTTACTTCTTTCTTCTGGCTATAATATCAGTGGGGAGTATAACTTTTCCCATGATTCATTAAGAGACCTTTGAGAGGAAAAACACCTAGCAATAGCTACTGTTCCTCTGCCCTCCTATTCCAATGACATGTCATGTATATATATATATATACTATGTATATATCTCAGAAAAAATAGCTTATATAGTATAATAGTTTTAGAAAACTAAAATGTATAACTTTTTTTATAGGCATTTGAAGATATATATATCGATCAGCGAAAGACAATTAAGACAATGTTGGAATATGCTGACAAGGTTTTCACCTACATTTTCATTCTGGAAATGCTTCTTAAATGGGTGGCATATGGCTATCAAACATATTTCACCAATGCCTGGTGTTGGCTGGACTTCTTAATTGTTGATGTAAGTATCCTCCGTATCTTTGTCTTCCATTCAAGGTAGTTTGTTTTATCTATATACTAATTCTAAAACAGTGAATCTCAGGGCGCTATGTTGTGTTGACAGGATATACTACTTAATAGACACTAAACTAATTTACTGAATTTGGGTAAGAAATAGGCTAATTTAGTACTGATTTAGCACTGGGGGCAGGGATGAGATTTATGGTGGTTATCTAGGACAAAAATCTGGAAAAGAAACACATCAGCAGTTCGCGGGAAAGTGGTGAAATAGACTGTATTGCTTAAATTAGTTATATTGTGACTTGCACAAAGTCAAGTTTGAATCCGAGCGCCACCAGTGATTGGTCGTGTGCCACTGAGTAAGTTACCTGGCTCCTGACTGTAAAATGATGATATTATTTTGCACAATGTTAAAGGCAATCAGTAAATAGTGCCGATGGTGTGAGCTCCTGTCAATTTTTAAAAATTGTCCTGATCTACTCAAAGTTTTTAAAGGATAGGTTTAAAGCGTAGATTAGGTCCCGTATAGGAAGTAAGATGGACACAGTGTAGGGGACAACTCTTCTTCATGCAGTAACAGGAGTTTCCCTAGAATGTAGCCTAGGATTGCAGCAAGCCATAGTGTACCAAACAGCCCACAGAATTTGTATACCCAAGGATTAATACTTCATCCACCCTCAAACAAGAGGCTGCCTTCGAAATTTGTTAAAAATCATGTTTCATGTTATCAATTTGGCATCATTTCGGCTATAGAAGTGTGTCCAAACTATCACAGACTTCATAGCCAACAGCTTTATCCCTCAAAGCTAGTAATCCCAGAGAACTTTGCAGATTTCTTGTGGAAAGTATTTCTAGAGCTAAGAGTCATGCGTACATCATATCTCCTTAATTCTGAACAAAGGCAAAGCCAGAGCTATTTACAAAGCTTAATGATATTACAATGAAACGAGTGACTTGAGAGAAATCTCAAAAGAATAATTGCTTGATAATATCATAAAGAGAAAAAGTTTCTAATATTGAGATTTCAAGCGTTGGAAGTTATATCATATTTCAACTCTTCATAAATTCTCACACTAGATTTTAAATCTAAATATAATTTAACCCTTTTGGAACTCTCTGAGCTTTGCTTTTTCCTATTATGCTTATTATATGTCTGAACTTTTTAGTGGAAGAATTTTACTTGTTATTACAAGTTGGTTTTTAATAGCCATTTCTGAAATATTTGAGGATAATAATTCTATCAAGAATTTTGTAGTTTTCCAATAATAGTCCTTTTATTTTTCAATGTTCTATTTTAATTATTTCATAAGGATCAATGCTTCACTCTAAAAAAAGGCAAAAGAAATTAGAGTGTCTCAAATAATGTAAAAAGTATATTAAATATAAGGAAACTAAATACACTTAAAAATAGAAAATTTTGCAAAAACAGTGTCCAATGTATTTGGAACTGTCCAATATTAGCCACTTTCAAACCCAAGAAGTTATAACTCTGCTTGGAGAAGGAGTCTTGGTAAATTCTTTGTTTAAAGAATTAGATGGCTAACATTTTTATTTCTTAGTCATTGTGTATTTCATACAAATGACGAAAGTTCATTGATTTATTTACTAAATTCAAATGAAGTACATTCATTGAAAAACTTGAAGGAGTTTCATGATTGAATTACTTTTTAAGTTACATTATTTACATAGGAGTAAACTTTAGACAAGTAAAAACACAAGGTACGAGCAAGACAAACAAAAAAATCACCTTTGAAAAATCAACTTCAAAACTCATGTGATTTAGCATCAAATATAATCAGTTGAACATACCAACACAGGATAGAGACTTGCTCTTCTTGTTTCTTCCTGATACAATTTTATTACTAGCCAGAGGCTAAGTCCTAAATTCAGCAGAAACTTAATAAAATAAAGAAAGGATAACCAATGACATTTTCTTACACTTGGATTTCTTTCTTTTAAATATTAATTTTTATTTAGCTTTTCTTTTTTTTTGCTGAGGAAGATTTGCCCTGAGGAAACATCTGTTGCCAATCTTCCCCCCTTTTTTCCCCTCCCCAAAAGCCAGTGCATGGTTGTATATTCTGGTTCTAAAAGTCCTACTAGTTATTTTGTGTGAGCTGCTGCCACAGCATGGCTGCTGACAGATGAGTGGTGTGGTTCCATGACTGGGAACCGAACCCAGGCCACCGAAGCACTGAGAGTGCCAAACTTTAACCACCAGACCATCAGGGCTGGCTCTATTTAGTTTTTTAAATTAAATAAATTACTTTCATAATAAATTAAATTAATAATTACATAATATTTAAGGTTTTTTAATTCAACTAGCTTTTAATTAACATCTTGAAAGCCACTTTTTTGTATCAAACTGAAATATTTCCTTAAAATTTTAAAAAGTTTACTGAAAATATTCAGCCATTCATCTTCTGAATAATTATAAGCAAAAATTGTATTTATTGTATTCCATAGTAACTACAGATTGAGTGACAATGATTCTATTCATTTATTTGTTTGTTTGTTTTTTGGTGCAGGTCTCACTGGTCAGTTTAACAGCGAATGCCTTGGGTTACTCCGAACTCGGTGCCATCAAATCTCTCAGGACATTAAGAGCTCTGAGACCTCTAAGAGCCTTATCACGATTTGAAGGGATGAGGGTAAGGAAAATGAAAGAACCCAAAGTATTGCATATAGCCAAAATTAAATTAAATTAAATTATTTTTAAAAACATGCATGCAAAAGGAATGGCAAATCCTTGCAAAATTGCTACTTTATCTTTTTATCTGTTGCATATTTACTTCTAGGTGATATGCAAGAGAACTTAGGCCTCCCTTGAAATGATATAATATCATTTATCTGCTGTGCTCATTCAAATGACTTTGTTTCCTAATTCATCTTGGGAGTTTCCTTACAAACCTGTATACAAAAACGCAGATGCACTGTTAAAGTTGTACATATAAAGATATGATAATAATCAACTAAAGTGACTTCTACATCATGTGCTTCTCATTTGTGATGATCTAAACTGTATTTCACAAGTTTTATTGAAAATGATATGAATCACATATGTGCCTAAGTATAAGTGTAAAGGAAAAAATTAAAAATTGTCAAAATTTTGTCTGTATAGTGCCAAAGCTTGCGTTATTTGACTATATTCAAGAGTAGCTTTTAAATATTGACTGAATTTTAAACTTTTTTAAAAAGTTATGTCTAATGTAGCCTCAGTTTGTAACTGCATTAATCTTCTTAATTTATATAAATTGTTAATACTAACAAAGATTTTATAAATGCACACAATTTTTCATGACAATTAAGTAAAACATTTATAACATAATGAACAGAAAATGTAATTTTGACTCATTACCATAGATGATTCATAAATTAACTATAACTTAATTCTCATTTCTCAGAGTAACATAAAATTTTATATTACTCCTTTTAAGGAAATATTAAACCTATGATTCAGACAGATTAGAAATTTTGCCATTCTTGACTTATTGTTTCCCATCTTTTTTAAAAGCATGAAACATTAATATATAAGATGTATAACATAAAAAATTAGTTCTGTTTTTCAAAAAATTAAATTTTCTTTTACCAAAACAAAGCTGCTGAATTCAGTATGATTCCAATAGGAAAACGGCTCTTTTGCTTCTAAGGTTTAGTTATGTTTATAGAAACTAAGCTGTATTGTAGACTTCCATTTCATTTTCCAGGTTGTTGATAGCCTTATATATTCTTTCTAAAATGAAATTTATTATAAATGTCATTTTTTAAGAATATAAGACTTGTCTTCCATTTCCCTAATATACAAAAAAAGCTTTTCCTCTTTAGAAACCATTTAACACAATATAATACAGTCTTATTTTACTTCTCACAGAGATCCTCTCATTTTTACTAAAATGTGAGTGGAAATTCTTTCCAGCATATGTAAAAATTAAGTCTATTTTCCAATTGAAATATTGCTTTCTTTTGTTTCAGACTGGCAGTGTCAGTTCTGGAGAAAAATATTTTTATATCTTCTACTTGAAAACATGTCACCTGAATCAAATTAATATGTTTAAAAGTCTTCTGAAATCTGAACAAAATAATGGAAGCTGTTATAAACATTTCAGACTTGACCTTTAGGAAGTTTACTAAATCCATGAGTCAAATGGCCAGATTTTTTTCACATTTAGCCTTTATTTCCATGGCAATGTTGGCCCTGTGGGTCTACCTTTAATTTTTATGGAAATAACCTTATCTATAATTATTGCTCAATAAAGCTTTTTATATTATATGAAGAGGTTAATTTTTGGAATTTGAAGTTTTAAAAACAAAAACTCCTTATACATGCCAATAGGAGATGAACTAATCATTTAAATTATCAGATTTATGAATATGGTTCCTTACTTTGTAATAACAGCATATACACAAACCTAAAATGACTGATCATTCCATTGTGTATTTGGCATTGTAGAGACAAAATAACCTGATGATTGATTCTATTTTTTGTGTTTCTAGTGTTTGGATTTTTTGACTTTGTAAAAAAATATAATCATGGATGATGGTCAGGATGGAGTATATAATAATGAGGATTATAATTGGAAAGTGAGATTTGAGTATATTCAGAAACTCTCATTTTATTCTTTTCTGTAGCAGCATAAAATCACAATAGCTGTATCAAAGCGTAAATCAGGCATTCATTTTATTTTTGTTGTTTTATCACTTTTTCAAAGCATGTGCTTTTACGCAACATTACCAAATAAAGCATGTTGTACAGTGCTTGATAAGAAGTTAGAAAGCAATAAACAAATTATCATCACGTTGCGTTTTATGTTTTGCATGTTTTATGCACATTTCTGGCTGACAGCTTTTAAACATTTATTGTATTTCAAATTTCCAGTCCAAATTTTTCAACTTGTAAAATTGAACTGAGTGAATTGATGTCATGAATATCTAGAGTAAAATTAAATTTGTACTTAAATTTGTGTTTTTAATTTCCTAATCTAGGGAATCTTAAATACTTTCTTTTTCAAAAGAACTCAAGTCTTGGTTGATAGGGAGACAGAGAACATCATATACAAAAGTTAACACCAAATGTTCTGTCATATCAGATTTCTAACTAATAACAAACTATATATTTCTATTTTATATAGGATAATCTTGCTCCAACTTGGATGGGGTGGAGCGCTGGTTCCTCCCCTCAGCCCTTTATTATGGGTACTGTATTACCCCTTTTGCTACCTTTCATCCTTTCACTGTGACTTTGTGTAGTGGGATGAGGGAGGGGTGGGGAAGGGTACCATTCCACCACAGTAGGGAAAATATAGTATTTATATTCTAATCCCCTATTTTGAATTGTCTTAAATTTTCTTTTGAGAAAAATACCTCTGTGAATTCACCCTCTGTGGATTTGAACTCCAACTGTTGATATCTTTATTAAGTTTCACTGAATATGGTTTAGTTATTTGTATATTGAGTTATCCATTTATTAGGAGGTTATCTGATTGGTGAGGGTGGGGGACCCGGTTTAGAATGATCGTGTGAAAATTTTAACTTGTCAAATTGATGATGCTGTTTGAGGCATAAAACCCTTGCCAATTTTCTACATTGCTCTGGGTCCTGACAATTGCCATGGAGGTATGGGCAGTTGATTTGTGAGCAGGTGATAGGATACAATATTCCAGGTTTCATAAGACTGATATTGATTGTGTAACCATTCTCATTCTTTATTAAGTAAAAGTTTATAGGGATTATTTTCAAAATGTAACAAGGCAAAAATATATTGAGTTGAGTAAGCACTCGTGATTTGTGTTTTAAATGGAAAAAAGTTAATATAAAAGGATCCACTTATTTGAATTATACAGACAAGAATACCCACCTAGAAATAAAACAAAAACATCTTGTCATGTGTATTAAGATAGAATTTAATGCATAAGGTCACTTCCTAGAATAAGTCAATCTCAACTAACTTTTTAGGATCTTAGAAGTTATCACAGTGAAAACAAATAAAAATAAATCTACATTTTGTTTATTCTTGAAGTTTAGGAATAATATGCAAGAAGGAAAGTTTTTATTTTTGAGGGAGAGAAAAAGTTGGAATTTTTTTAGATAATTGATGCATCGTATCTTTCAAAAATAATTACCTTAATTAAACCCCACAAGACAAATGTAGTCATTAGAGTAAAAAAAGATTCTATTCTTCTTCATACTTAAAAATGTGTGATTTCTACTTTGCCTACTTCTGATTTTTATCCATATAGTTTTTTTGTTTTGATTAGAGAAGCATTAGAATCCATGAGTACTATTGATTTGAAATTCAAAGACAATTCTTTCAAGCAAGAGGACATTTCTGCCTGTATCAAAATTCCTAGCATTAATTTGCATATTTACTTGTCAATCTTTGTTTTGTGTTGATTTAATCAAAATGCAGATAATGAACCGGAGGCAGGAAGAGTTTCTATAAGTTTGGGTTGTGCTAGAATAGAGAAATTCTATTTGATGATATTTTGCAAAACATTTGTTGAGAAGAAGCAACCTCTAGCATTAATTTATTAAGATAGTTTGTTTCTTAGACATCTCCTTTTCTGCAGCCTGAAAGCTCAATGTGTTCTTTTCAATTTATTCAAGCCAGTTCTGCCTGGTGCCTCCACCAGGCGGGAACTAATTATTGCAGTTCCCTAGAGCCTGAAAAGAGTTAATACATCTCCCTCGGGGCTGGACCAATGAAAGGCCTGAGGCTCTTGGGAAAAGACAATTCTTTCTCTGATCCTTCATTGTCTAACTTAATGAAGTTTTAAATATGAATGGACCTTTGTATAGTAAATTCCCCAATGCTATGCAGAATGTTTTCTAAGATATAGTTCTTTTATCTTCATAAAAATTAACTTTTTCTCTGGGCCAAATGTACGCCAACATTGCAAATTATGTCCTAAAAGGCAGAGGGCTTGCTTGCATCATGAATTCCAGAGTTAATTTTAATGCAAAACTAGTCCACAGTTTCAAAGTAAACTTGTCAGACTTATTAGCTAACCCTCCAATTTTTTTGTTGTGCCCAGTTCTTTATTCTCATCCCATATCCAGAAATAACATTTAAAAATTATGCTTTGATCAATAAATGCTAAGTTAATCTTTACTTCATCCATTCATTCAACCAACCATTTTTGTATTCCTATATTCAAAGCACTCTGTTATTTTCCTGTATTCAAGGCACTCAAGGCCTTGAAGGATCCACAAATATATTTTTGCATCTTAAATATAAAAAAGAAAAAGCCCATCATCTGTCAGGATTACAGGAATGCAATTAACTCTAATACAGAGCAAGATGGGTACCAGATAAGTGGGAGCAACTCTAAGAAGAGTAAGTAAGGTAGAGTGGAAGGAGCACTAGACGCTATTTTAGTCTACTGTCTGAACTTAACCTGTCTTAGCCCTAGTTTTCCCATTTGCCAGATGAGAACACAATACTAAATTATCTCTGTGGTCCTGTCCAGTACTGGAATTCTGATTCTTGAGTTCAAAAAAGGAATCACTCATCTTTATTTTGGAGGCTAAACTGGGGGGTGAAGTTGGGCTCCATGAAAGAAATGCTGCTGGAACTAAAGTTCGTGACAAGAAAGACTATTTCAGAAAGGAAGGTATTGGACAAGGAGTTTCAAAAGAAGTGGCATCTCAATTCTCTGATAATTATATTAGCACATGGTAATTACATTAGTTGAGTTGGCAGAAAGGGTAGGTGGCTAGGGAAGTTGAAACTAGAAATGTAGATTGTGGAGGGATTTGAATATCAAGATTAAGGAAAATATTTGATAATCAGTGGGGAGCCGTTAAGCACTTTTAAAGTGAGAGTTGGGGAAAATTAATTCATCTTACATGGATCAAAAGAAGAAGAAAATTAGAAGACTCTGACCATAGTACAAGTATGAACTAACAGAGGCCAGAACTAGGGTGGTGACCGGGAAAATGGAAAAGAAGTGACAGATATGAGAAAGTTTTTGAAGAAAGAAGTGTGAGACCTACAGATTGATGTGAAAAGAAATTCAAGAAATAGGTATAGGTAACCAGTGTTCTGCTCATGCTCTAAATTGGACGTTGTAGGTAAAAATGTACATTTTAACATGAGCTCTGTGTATACGCAATAGAAATAGTTTCTTCATCTGGATGGTGGGCAAAATATTCAGAAAAGAAGGGAAATAAATAATAACTTGATTTCAGCTTTTGAATTTTGAATCCAAGAGAAATCTAAGTGTATCCACACATTTAAAATGAAGTATAAAATAAGGACTATTCAATCAATTGCATTAATGCAGACAGCCAAATGAGATGAGGTAAGGTGCAATGGGTCAGCTTGGTAGGCTCTATAGACCACATCATTGGAATCTGCCTGGATAATGCAATCGACTTCATTTTCCCATGCTCATTTCCCCACCTCTATCATTAGTGGTTTTATTTTTTCCTTTGGCCTACTTATCACACTGTTTTGTAATCCTAGAAGGCCTAGAGTTTTTTACAGACTATAAACAGGGCTCAGGAGCATAAGGAATTGGCTCATGGGTTTGTTTTTTCAGACAGGCAGTCAAAAAGCTTTGTTCTAAAAATACACTGGCATCAAATGGCAGATAGAAGATATTTTGATGGTTGTTGTTTACTTTGGATCAGATTGTCCAGAATAATAGAAATACATGGGTAGAAATAACTTAGCTATTAATGTTCAAGTCTGAGGCGTCATCTGCCACTTAGGAGCATTTTAGGGCCTGTCTTTATCTTCCCTCTTAGCTACTCACATGCAGCTCCATGCGAACTGTGGAGGAGGGGGCAAGGACAGCCATCCCTACAGTGTTGCCGAATATGAAAACTCAGATTTTAAATGTGTGATCCAGAAATAAAGATAAGAGGGGAAAAAACATGCTTCTATAGAAAAAGAGTAGATAATTATTTGCACAAAACTTAATGTAATCACATCAGATTTGGGAACTATGTATGGCATCCCTCCTTTTCCTATTTTCCTAAGAAACTGATTTCTATTATGTTTCATTTAAAATAAGTTTATGGAATTAAACTCAGTAAATGAAACAACTGACATGACTGGAGCTTGAAATAAACGATGTGATGATCTAACGAAATACATAATGCTAAATTGTCTTGCTTCTTATGCAAAAATTATTATTAGTCATAGCAATGCATGAATAATTAAGGACAAAATTATATTAGGTATTTAATAATATTTTTATATTTATACATCTGAATTTTTAATTTATTAAAGTATATTGGTCAAATCAACTCATGTCCAAATATTTTAGTTTCATTCTTTAATATATTGCCTTTTTAAAATGAGTTGATCTCCTGTATTAGGATTTCCTACCTCTCTTTTCTCTAACAAACAACAAATATTCTGAATTCATCTGGCAGCAAATTCCTCTGATTTTGCTTTCCTTTAACCTTTCAGTACTTCCTCCTCTATTTTTACACTTTTTTTGTCTCTTTGTTATAGTGTCTATATTTGTTT
Organism: Equus przewalskii; assembly: GCF_037783145.1. NCBI lineage: Eukaryota > Metazoa > Chordata > Mammalia > Perissodactyla > Equidae > Equus > Equus przewalskii. Next base: position 45,584,997 of record NC_091847.1, on the reverse strand, counting down.
CTCTAAATGTATTGCTTAAGAAAGAATGGATTTCATTTAAAATTTTTTTTCTACTTTGCTTTTAAGTATCCTAGAATAGTCTCTATGGTTTAAAAAAAATTAGAAAGACTAAAGATTACTAGGGGAATGTCTTTTCTTTTTTTAGCCAACAAGAATTCTGACTTTTCTTTTTTTCCATTTGTGTATTAGGTGGTTGTGAATGCCCTTTTAGGAGCAATTCCATCCATCATGAATGTGCTTCTGGTTTGTCTTATATTCTGGCTAATTTTCAGCATCATGGGTGTAAATTTGTTTGCTGGCAAATTCTACCACTGTATTAACACCACAACTGGTGACAGGTTTGAAATCGAGGAAGTGAATAATCATTCTGATTGCCTAAAACTAATAGAAAGAAATGAGACTGCTCGGTGGAAAAATGTGAAAGTAAACTTCGATAACGTAGGATTTGGGTATCTCTCTTTGCTTCAAGTTGTAAGTAAATACTCTTTTCTCTGAAATCTGTTTATTGTTTGGAATAATAACAAAGTAACGACATACGTCTGAGTCACTAAGAAGAAAGTTTAGTTATGAAGAAGAATGTTTATAACTATTTCTTTTATTCTAATTTTAATTTATTAGCGCAAGTGTATGAGCCCAGAGGGGTGGAAACTTCAGTACATTTAAGCAGTGCAGACATGGTCGATAGTGACCAGGTATTCCAGTTCTTTCCAAAGGTCTTTTTCTCTTTCTTCGCCTATGAACAAGTTGATTGATAAATCAATAGTTTGCTGTTAGTTTTTCTATTGCAATGGGAAAGTTTGTTTCACTGATGGATCACCCTCCCGAAAACACATGCTTAACACATATGACTGCATTGGGACTAATTGATGGGCCTTAACTGCTCCTGAACTGTATGACTTGGATTGAAGATTGAGGAAGGACATTTAGGTTTTAGGATTAGATCCTCATAGTGAAACAGAAATAATATGGGATGGTACCTGGACACAGAAATGAGACACAAGCAGCTGTTCTCGCCTCAAATGAACTTTCGGTACAATTTACTTCAGTCTATTTCATCTAAATATTCATTTTTTCCACTCCTGGGTCTCTAAGCCTGATTTACCCAAAAGAAAAGTAGTTTATACAAATGCAAAAGATGATGGTCCTTTAAACATTTGCATTTGATGCTGCTTTTGGCTACAGCTGCCTCGGCAACAGAGCAATGGATAAAAACAGAGTCCAGATCGTCTGAAAAACATTGTAAAAATACCGCTCTATTTTGGCCACTAAAAACTCAACTTAAGCACATGTACACACACACACACACACACATACACACCCACAAAGCTGTGTAAGTTCTTCCCTTGTGGTTCTACAGAGTCTTTAAGGCAGAAATCTATTTCGGTTCACCAGGGTTCTGTTTTCAATTGTTCCACCAGGAGACTAACGAAGCAGGCAAACCTGCACTGGTCAAATCCCTCTTGCATCTCTTTCAGAGGTGTCTGTACTACGATTTCTTTACAAGTTCTTTCTGCCTTCTTGTTGGAAATTCTCATTTCTCTTGTAGATATTTCCAACTTACTCTGAATGCTCGTGCAATTAAAATAAATTTTAAAAATCTGGCAAGTACAATTTCTTTAAATATTATAGTAGACACAAGATGATATTTCCTTAGGCATTTATCCTAACCCTTCACTAATAATCACACTTGTAAATATCACTAAAGCATATCACTTCCTCCGTAAAGTTAAGAAAAGGAAAATGGAAAATTTCAAGCAATCCCTTAAAATGCTAAGTGATTCTGAAAATATAGGGTGAAGATCCTGCATGAAGCCATTATATTCTGCTACTAAAAAACCCTAAAGTACTGATTTGTATTTGGCTTTAGACAGAAACAGCTCTCTGTTTATTAGTAATTCATTGAAACGGTTCCTTGAATCACTTTTTTCTGTTCCTGTATCTAGTATGTAACGGACATTTTCTATCTTGACCTCAGCCATTGACACATTCAACACTCCCCTCTTTCATGTACAAAACAACTTCTACTTTCTAGCTAAGAATCGTTGCTTTCTCTTCACTGCTATCACCTGCGCCCTTCCTTGCTTTCTTGCCATGACATCCACCACTTCACCAGTGTTAGTGTTATAAAAACAAAGAGGTGTTGGGATACACATGCTGAAAGCTTTGTAGGCTGGCCCACTAGCTAAGGAACAATCATCTTAGGCCCACAGGTCTCAAAATTCATGTTCTAGGACAAATAACAAGTTATTATAAGTTATTAGACTTGGGATCCTTCTTGAATCTGTGAATGTCAAATATCTACTTACTATTTTCCACTTTTCTTACCCATATTAACTCACTCTCATCAAAATTACAGAGAAGAATGTGGAGTATAGGATTATTTCTGGATATTATGCTTCAAAATTCTTTTAAAAATAGTGGCAACTCTGTCTTTCTGTTTACCTGTATGATTCTTAGAGTGTTAGAATCAGGAGAAATCTTAAACTTTCAGTCACTTTGCTCACCTTGCAGATAGATTTCAGCAGATGATCATCAGATCTAAGTTGTCATTGTTTTGCTCCTACAGACATTGCCAAATGTGTTGGCATTTGTATACTTTCTAAAAGTACTTTACCAAATTTTGATAGCCCTTTAAACTGTGTGATTCCATTAACCCTGAAGGATTAAGACGTATTTGTGAGTTGATTATCAGGCCGGAGGATATATCAATTGACCATTTTGTTCATGATGTGTTCTAGAAATGAAAAGACTTACTGAGATATTATGTTGGTCCAAAATTCATGCAAGATTTGTTTTGAAATGTCTTTCAAAAATACTCTTTTAAAAAAAAACATATCAGTAACAATATTTATTAAACATCAGGTATGAATTACTTTTACTCTAAAGTAAAACATGCATGTCCTTTTTCATAGGCTACATTTAAAGGATGGATGGATATAATGTATGCAGCAGTTGATTCTAGAAATGTAAGTATGTCTTATATTCTAAGCCCTTTTATAAGATTGATTAAATGCTAAAATTAATTCAGCAGAGCATGGAAGCTGAGTGGAATGACTCTACAATGATTAAAAAAAGGAATAATATGACAAATTAATATTCTGATACAGTAATGCTTGTTAGAAAGATCTTACTAATATAAAGCAAAACAAATTATTTTGTAAGTCAAACTAAAGTAACATTCATATATTTAATAACTAACAAATATACTTCTATTAAATATTTTTCTATTTTGTTTCCTTTTTATCTACTAATTATACAAGCAGTAATAATTTTGGTGTGCTAGAGCATATGTGGAGAAATATATGATTGCCACCAGTAGTTGAAATGTATATTTACCCTCCATATTGGACAGTATGAAAAGTTAGGGATGTTGTCTAGGCAGCCTTAGATGTCTATAATGATCCCTTTCAAATCCATTCTTTTATATGATTTTAGCATCCATAAATTTACTGGAGCCTTTACTGATGCTGTTATCACTTCTGTGACCAACAGTTTCCTTTAACTTTTTATCACCAAAGTAAAGACCTAGTTTTTTAGATTTCTCCTACAACAGCCTCTTTCAGGCTTCAAGATGAGAACTAAAATCCATGAGCTTTCCAACTCTGCTCTTCAAAACTTTGTAAAATTTCAGTCTTTATCTTTCCATTCTGAAATCCCCTCTGTTTAGTCTATCATCATAAAGAATAGCCTCTGTCCCTGTGATCCTTAACTGACCTGATGGAGCTCGCGTTTATCTTTCTTGATATGCACTTGTCATAAGTGGCTTCAGTTTTATGTCGAGTGCCTTCCTGATATCCTCCAGAGTTGAGTTATTTCTCTTGGTTGCTTATTATTGTGTTCTGTGCCTTTGGTTAGTTTTTAACTCCATTGTCTTTAAAAGGACATGAATCTATGAGGGCACTATCTGTAGTGACTTCTTTACCTCTTTACTAAGTGATAAGTGATAGCTCAATGCTTATTTACTATAAGTACAATCTAGTGACTAAATTATCAATTGAGGATTTATACGATGGAGTGTCTAATTATGTCTACTCAATCTGAAAAATTCAATGAATGTTGTAATGTTAAAGGTCTGATGCCAAACATCTAAATGAATAATTCTTGTTTGCTAAATAAATTCATGCAGACAAAAATGATTCTTTCTAAACATAGTTTATACTTATTTGGTGAAGTATAAATTTTTCACTAATAGTTTTTAAATTATTAGAATTCTGCGCCTTAAAACATTGCCAAATTTGGCACAGAGCTGTCTAAATAGCAAGATATTAGGTGTATTTACAATTACAAAAAATAAATTCTGAAGTCATAAAAATATATTTTTCACATGAAAACACCCCATTTTTCACATGAAAAATTACCCTAAAGGCTAATTTCAGAGAAGTTTTTTAGAGGTAGCTGATTCAGAGAAAAAAGAAAAGTATTTTCAAAATACTTTTTGAAAAAAAAAAGTGCTTCAATATTACTAAGAATTTTCTTTTCTATTCTCATGAAAAAGCACCAGTGACTTCCAGCGTCAAAATGTATTGTGATGTTTTACAAAATATTCTCCTTTGGTAGGTGGAACTCCAGCCTAAGTATGAGGAAAGTCTATACATGTATCTTTACTTTGTTATTTTCATCATCTTTGGGTCCTTCTTCACCTTGAACCTGTTTATTGGTGTCATCATAGATAATTTCAACCAGCAAAAGAAAAAGATAAGTATTTCTAATATTTTTCCTCCTACTAAGATGATAAAATTATTTAAAGTGTTTTCTCCACCAAATGACTACTTTAATTCAGAAACCAAATGGGAGTATACATTAAAATCGATTTTTGCATCCTCCCCTTCTGCCTTCCACTGCCCATCTCTTCCAGGGCATAGAAAGCCAAGAATCACTGTGTTCCATATTCCTGTACATAGACTCTTCTTTTTTTTTTTCTTTTTAAATCAGGGACCACATTTTATGTCTTTTGAAAGAGAATAATTAGAAAAGAAAGAATCCAGGCATATGCTCCTTTCCCAAAGTCAACTTATTGTTTTATCCGTACAATTCTTCTCCTGAAAACATATCTTCCAGTTAAAACTTTTAGAATCTTTGCAATAAATTAGGCATGCGATGTAAGCTTCTTCTAGGCTTTCTTCACTTTTTTCCCCTTCACTGGTTCCTTTTATATATTCCCGCTTCTTTCTCCCTAATATTTAATTATAAACTACCATTTCTAGTCTTGAATTGGACAGCCTTTTATTTTATTAATTATCATTTATAAAGCCCATTTTATCATCCCAATTATATATGCACATTATAGAAAATATAGAAAGTAAAGAAATATCATTACTTGAGAGGAACCACTATTCACATTCTGTTTTTCTAGTCAAACTTTTTCTACACATATTCCTGTTATTGAAGCTATTTTATCCATAATTACATATTCTCTTTTTGACTTAAGTATTTTCCCATTTTAAGTCTTCATGTGTACATGTCATAATTTACTTAACCATTTCCCAACAAATTGATGATTTATGTTGTTTCTAATCACTAATGATTTAAATAGTACCATGTCAAAAGTCTTCATGCCAAAAAAAAAGTCTTTAATTATTTTCTTAAGTAAATTCCTAGGTTAAAGTATTTTGCTTCCCCAAAATAATACATCCACTCATACTTCTGATAACAGTGTAGAGACGTCCGCAGGTCACTGCTGCTTCACTGGCATCAACCAGGCTCTGTTTCTTAACACATACTTGATATTTGATAAACTAAAATTGTATTTAATTTTCATGTCTAGTAGGTTTCAACATGCTTTCCAGTGCTTTTTTGCCATTTGTATTTCTTCCTTTGTGTACTGCTCCCTCATCTCATTTACTCAGCATGTTTTGTTAATATGTAGCAAGTGATTTCATTGTATGAGACTCTTCCAGCTTAGAACATTCCTGCTACATCTCCCTTTATTGTTACTAACGTTATTGTGTAATCAATCTCAGGCTCTTTCTCTCCCCTTATCAGCCTGAGTTCCAATCTTCTGTACCTACTGGCCTGTCACATACCTGCCATACTTACAATTTCTGATTTATCCTGTAACACTTCTACCAACTCACCCAGCTTTCTTTCTATCCTTTTGCTCCAGTTCTTGGCAGAGTGAAAGTGGCTTTTTATGAGTAACTCTAAACCATCTTGCAATATACATACTCTAACTGTTTGCTATATTTGAATAAGAAAACATTGTCTTTAACTTCAGTAAGGCAGTATGTATAGTGTAGGGAACCAAGTATTTAGGGCCTCAGCAAACCAAATTTTACCACTCACTGAGTTTATGATCTTGGGTAAAAATATTTAACCTCTCAATTTCTGGGGTTTTTTTCCTCCATAAAATAATAACGAAAATAATAAAGTCAACTTTGGAAGACTGTGAAAATTAAATAAGGTTATATTACTTAAAAAGTCCTTTTAATTTTTCAAATTTAAAATCCCAGGCACAATTATGTTAATTGGAGGAATTTTGCATTTCCTTTTTTAACTGTCACTTTCCTATTTTAACATTGGTTGAAAAATTATGTGCAAAGGGACACAGTTTTAACCAGTTTTGATATTTCTTTTCTATACTTTGGAGGTCAAGACATCTTTATGACAGAAGAACAGAAGAAATACTATAATGCAATGAAAAAATTAGGATCAAAAAAGCCACAAAAGCCTATACCTCGACCTGGAGTAAGAAATACCAAATGATATGGGAAAAAATATACAAAAACAAAAACTTGCATGGGTTTTCTCACAGAAGAGATAGCAGCTAACATTTCCAGCAGCAAAGATCTCTTCCACTTTTAGAGCATCATTAATTCATATCTTTTATGGTAAAGGTAAAAATTTTGTAAGAAGAGAGAGACCAAAAAGAAAAAGAAGAAATAGAAAATGCACCCCTATCTTAAAGGGATTTAAAACCACACAGCCAGAATCCAATCTAAATGCAAAGGACACATACACAATGTGACGAGCACAAGAAAAAACTGATCAGATAACTCAAGAATTGTTACTGAGCAGTGATAGCGAAAGGAGTAAACCTTTGGAAGGGGTTAAAATACATGCAGTTTTCAGGGGCCGGCCGGGTGGCGCAGCGGTTAAGGTCGCCCGTTCCGCTTCTCGACCGCCCAGAGTTTGCCGGCTGGGATCCCGGGTGCGGACATGGCACCACTTGGCACACCATGCTGTGGTAGGCGTCCCACATATAAACTAGAGGAAGATGGGCACGGATGTTAGCTCAGGGCCAGGCTTCCTCAGCAAAAAGAGGAGGACTGCAGTAGTAAGCTCAGAGCTAATCTTCCTCAAAAAAAATGCAGTTTTCCCGCTCAGTTAACAAATGGATGAAGTTCTGAGTGAAATAACACCTTACTTCCATTTTATTTTTCATTAGAGGTACTGAGTGTTCCGGAGGAGGAAGAAATTCTAGTATTTACTGTTCATATATATGGCTATAAACTTAGAAATTACTAACGTCTATAGAAGTCAGAGTCCATAAATAAAATTCATGATGACAAATAACAATTCTCATGTTTCCATGATGAACTAACCAAACAACTGCTGTGAAATGGATAAGCCCTATCTCACACTGTATTGATTGTTATGATGACGATTTATGATGTTAAAATAATTCCAGGGGTGCCTTGGGGAGCAGAATACTAGTGAACATTCATATTGTGCTAGCCAACAACTGTCTTCTTAAAAATGATGAGTAATATGTACTTTCCTTTCTTAAACCTTAGCACTAAAAATAGAAATGAGTCAACTGTGTAGGAAAATAGTAAGATAGAAGATATCCTTAGAATTCCTCAGTGGCCTAGAGAAATGAGCCAGATAATTGCCTGCAGTGACTGACAGTGAAAGAACTGGGGAGCAGAACCACACATCAGTGACAAGAGATGTGAATTTTTGACATCAAAGCATAACGAATATCATTCTGGTCTAATTATCCCTGTGTAGGCTCAGCATTCTGTGTCTGACGATGTCAGCAAAGACTGATGGGAGAGCATCCATACTGCCATACCTGGGCTTTAAATGCATAATGTTGTAGGTGTGTCCTGGAAACCCCAGGTTCCCTTAACAATTCTTTGAGAATAACACAAATGTATTATTAATACATACTGTATTTTGAAACGGCTGCATGGTCCAACTGATCGTGGGAAATTCTGGTAAAACAAACTTAAGCAGGTTCCTGAACTTCTCATAATCTTAATATGTTAATATGCATGTTGTGCCTCTGAGATAAGTGTATAGCATGCAGCGTTTCTTATCAGAAATCCCCTTTTGACAAGGGATTGTTATTCTCTGGAATGCACTTTGGTAGATAGCAATTAGATAACTAAATTTAAAAATATAGCGTGCTGTAAACCATTTTTCACAAAATTCAGGACCAGTGCTTACTACGTACAATACTAGAGAGTCAATTAATGCAGAAAGTACTTATGTAGATGTTAATGTGTACAGGAAAACTCCTCTGTTGCTAAAAGCATTTCTGTTTCTCTACAGAACAAATTTCAAGGAATGGTCTTTGACTTTGTAACCAGACAAGTTTTTGACATAAGCATCATGATTCTCATCTGTCTTAACATGGTCACAATGATGGTAGAAACAGATGACCAGAGTGAATATGTGACTAACATTTTGTCACGCATCAACCTGGTGTTCATTGTGCTGTTCACTGGAGAGTGTGTACTGAAGCTCATCTCTCTCCGCCATTATTATTTTACCATAGGCTGGAATATTTTTGATTTTGTGGTTGTCATTCTCTCCATTGTAGGTAAGAAGTATTTCAATTCTCTTAAGTTAAGCCCAATAAAAGTAAAAGTTGGAACAATCAAGTTTAAACTAGAGGTCATCCCACCACTCAGAGATAACCACTGAGAAAATTTTGATGTATTTCATTCAGGTGTGTTTGTTTTTCTTACCAAATGAGGTGCCTGTTATATACACAGTATTGTATCCTATTCTATCCATTTTAGACTAGGTGTATCATTTGTCAATATAGTAGAGTCTCATTCATTTGAACTAGAAATATGCTATTAATTAAGAAAAAATCTTTTTGACATGTTGAGATTGAATAGCTTACACAATATCTAGATGTCTCTGTTGAGAAGAAGACTAGAAATTTGGGCTGAAGAGACTTTGCAACAGAGATATAGATGTGGAGTCACCAGCATGTAGATTGGAGTAGAAGCTGGTGGTAAAATAAGGAAAAGCAGAGAATAAAGATAAGAACAAAATGTTAGCAAATGTAGATGGTAAGTTCTTTAAGCATATCAGGTAGAGATTTTCTGAATTACCTTGATATGGATTTATAGTAATGATGGACAAGGGAAATGAGGCAGCATGGGACACCGTTTCATCAGTCATACACTTCAAAGTTTGGAACGTACAACAGGTCACATGAGCAATAGCTCATCTCATACAACTCTCGCTCCAGTGAAGTGAAGTCTGTCTGTGGACCTGAAATATTCATGGTTTCCTAAACTGGATGATATGGCTCAGCCAATATTTTGCCATCTAATATGGGGAACTTTGTTGGGCAGATTGTCATGCCATTCCCCCACTGAAGAAACTGGTCTTATATCCAACTCATATGTTGTATGTATCCTTTGATTCCCACACTAAGCTGTGGTGTCATCATTAGTGGATAGGGTACTAAGGTTGCATTCACCTCTATTCTTTCTCTCTATCATTCTCTCTCTCCCTCTGTCTCATACACACACACAAACAAACACACACACACACACACTTACTTAGTCTTACTTATTCTTCACAGAATGAGGCAGTGTAAGTCAAAGGCTCTTGGTTACTTGAGCTGCTTCAGTTCAATCATTATTTCATTATTTAAAAGGTAAATGGAGAAAGAAGCTTAAAAGAAGAAGGCTGAGAGACCAATGTCAGACACAGGAGACCAGAAAGAGCATCAACTTGGATCCTTTTAGAAATGCACCACAGCATATGCAAATGTATAAGAATATTATAGTGGAAGCTTAGGGAAGAGTCAAGTTCGTGGAGAGATGAAAATAGCATTAAAAACTGCAGAGAGTTTTAGATGAGTAAGAACTGAATACAACATATATGACTTGGCAATTTCACAAAAAATAATTCTATTCTTATAAACACGTACTTATACTGTTGGCCATTGGTGTTCAGACAGACTTGAGCATTCTTAACTATTTTTTTAGATTCAGTCTTGGGATTTTATGTAAGCTAAAAATAGACTATAGACATCCCTCAGAGACAAAAAGTACTGTAAAATCCTTATTGCATAGAATATTGCCTTAGTCAGCTCAGACTGCCATAACAAATTACTGCAGACTGAGCGGCTTAAACAACAGAAAATATATTTTCTCCCAGTTCTGAGGCTGGAAGTCCAAGAGCAAGGTGCCAGCAGGGTGGGATTCTGATGAGAGCTCTCTTCCTGGCTGGTAGACTGCTGCCTTCTCACTATGTGCTCACATGGCAGGGGAAGAAAGAGAGAGCAAGCTCTTTAGTACATTATTCCTATCATGAGGGCTCCATTCTCATGACCTCATCTAAACCTAGTTATCTCCCAAAAGCCCTATCTCCAAATACCCTCACATGGGGAAGTTAGAGCTTTAGCATATGAATTTGAGGGGGACACAATTTAGTCCCCCTCAAATATCAAATATCGAGTTGAATTTAATTCTGAATGTCAAAATTAAGGTATATTGATAACATCTATTATACACAACTATATATATGTATGTCAAATTTAAGATTACGTAACTGAATTTCAGTACTCTGAACTTTACCTTGACGCCTTAACAGAAATGTAAGTATTATTTTAATGGATCACTTCTTCACTGGTTGGTACTCTCAATTTTTATCCATAGGCATGTTTCTGGCTGAGCTGATAGAAAAATATTTTGTGTCCCCGACCCTGTTCCGAGTGATCCGTCTTGCCAGGATTGGCCGAATCCTACGTCTGATCAAAGGGGCCAAGGGGATCCGCACGCTGCTCTTTGCTCTGATGATGTCCCTCCCTGCGTTGTTTAACATCGGCCTCCTGCTCTTCCTGGTCATGTTCATCTACGCCATCTTTGGAATGTCCAACTTTGCCTATGTTAAGAGGGAAGTTGGAATTGATGACATGTTCAACTTTGAGACCTTTGGCAACAGCATGATCTGCCTGTTCCAAATTACCACCTCTGCTGGCTGGGATGGATTGCTAGCACCTATTCTCAACAGTAAACCACCCGATTGTGACCCTAATAAAGTTAATCCTGGAAGCTCAGTTAAGGGAGACTGTGGGAACCCATCTGTTGGGATTTTCTTTTTCGTCAGTTACATCATCATATCATTTCTGGTTGTGGTGAACATGTACATCGCCGTCATCCTGGAGAACTTCAGTGTTGCTACTGAGGAAAGTGCAGAGCCCCTGAGTGAGGATGACTTTGAGATGTTCTACGAGGTCTGGGAGAAGTTTGATCCTGACGCGACCCAGTTCATGGAATTTGAAAAACTATCTCAGTTTGCAGCTGCTCTTGAACCCCCCCTCAATCTGCCACAACCGAACAAACTTCAGCTCATTGCCATGGATTTGCCCATGGTAAGTGGTGACCGAATCCACTGTCTTGACATCTTATTTGCTTTTACGAAGCGGGTTCTGGGAGAGAGTGGAGAGATGGATGCTCTTCGAATACAGATGGAAGAGCGATTCATGGCTTCCAATCCATCAAAGGTCTCCTATCAGCCAATAACTACAACTTTGAAACGAAAACAAGAGGAGGTGTCTGCTGTTATTATTCAACGTGCTTACAGGCGCCACCTTTTAAAGCGAACTGTAAAACAAGCTTCATTTACATATAATAAAAATAAAATCAAAGGTGGGGCTAATCTTCTTGTAAAAGAAGACATGATAATTGACAGAATAAATGAAAACTCTATTACAGAAAAAACTGATCTGACCATGTCCACAGCAGCTTGTCCACCCTCCTATGATCGGGTAACAAAGCCAATCGTGGAAAAACATGAGCAAGAAGGCAAAGATGAAAAAGCCAAAGGGAAATAAATAAGAATATTTGGGCAACAAATTGTTTACAGCCTGTGAAGGTGATGTGTTTTTGTCAACAGAACTCCTCTAGGAGGTCAATGCCAAACTGACTGTTTTTACACAAAACTACTTAAGGTCAGTGCCTACAATAAGACAGTGACCCCTTGTCGGAAAACTGTGACTCTGTGTAAAGGGGAGATGACCTAGACAGGAGGTTACTGTTCTCACTACCAGCTGACACTGCTGAAGACGAGACGAAATGGCTACTCAGACTGTAGGGACCAGTTCAAAGGGGTGCAAACCTATAATCTGGGGGTTAACATGAAACACTTTAGTCTAGTAATTGTATCCACTCTTTGCATTTCAACTGCCACATTTGTCACATTTTTACAAAATCTGTTAGTGGATTCATCTTTTTTTTATCCATATATTGTTTATTATATGTGACTATTTTTGTAAATGGGGTTTCTGTTGGGAAATAGACTAAAGGGCCTCTTTCACACGTATGCTACTGGGGGTTATGGCAAATTGCATGGCCCTCCCATCTACACAAAGACGTGGTTTGCATGAGGGCATGCTACACTTAGAGATCATGCATGAAAAAAAGTCACAAGGAAAACAATGAGTTCTTAAATTCCATTCGTGTTTCTGGGAGGGGTAATTACGTGATAATTGGAGGTGCTTTGCTGATCTTGTTTTGTCAAATCCAGCCCCTAGACCAAGTAGATCATTTTTGGGGGGTAGGTCATTAAATCTTAGCAGCTGCAAATTTCATTCAAATGTCTGGAGTCATAAATGTTATGTTTCTGTTTATTGTAGTTAAAAAGAAAAATTGAATAATGAGCACTGCTTCCCCCCAAAGACTGAATTGACCAAAAGAACCCTTTATAAATTTCTGCTTAATCCTGCACTTTGTTTAGCCATCTTCAGCTCAGCAAGGTTGACACTGTACATGTTAATAAAATGCTATTTATTATGTAAATAGTCATTTTACCCTGTGGTGCACGTTTGAGCAAACAAATAATGACCCAAGCACAGTATTTATTGCATCAAATATGTTCCACGAGAAATGTAGAGTGCAAGCTTTACACAGGTAATATAATGTATTCTGTACCACTATAGATAGTTTGGATCCTATCAATGCATGTTTATATGACCATGCTGCTGTATCTGGTTTCTCCCATCGCTCAGAATCTCATTTATGAGAAACCATATGTCAGTGGTAAAGTCAAGGAAATTGTTCAACAGATCTCATTTATTTAAGTCATTAAGCAATAGTTTGCAGCACTTTAACAGCTTTTCGGTTATTTTTAAATTTTAAGTGGATAACATATGGTGTATAGCCAGACTGTACAGACACGTTAAAAAAAAAAAAAGATACTGCTTAACCTGTTAAAAATGTGTTTAGAATTTTATAAGCAAATATAAATACTGTAAAAAGTCATTTTATTTTATTTTTCAGCATTATGTACATAAATATGAAGAGGAAATTATCTTCAGGTTGATATCACAATCACTTTTCTTACTTTCTGTCCATAGCACTTTTTCATGGAAGAAATTTACTAAATAAGAAATGAAAACAAGACGGGGTAGTTGTAGATTTCTGCTTTTTTATTACATTTGCTAATTTTAGATTATTTCATAATTTTAAGGGGCAAAATTGGTTGACAACTCACATCCAAATTATGTTTTGCAATTGGAAAAGGGTATAAAATTTTATTTACATTTTTAGTAGTGTCTGCGCTGATTGAAGGTAGTGCTTATTTTTCATTTTCGTCCTTTTTTTCCTAATTTCTATTTATGTTTTCATTTCTTTGGAGTCATGCTGCTGTAGATTGATCTAAGTATGATGTGGATTTCACAATTTTTTTTTCCACAAGAACAGAGAGTAGTGAACTTACATAGTCAATTACATCAGGACATTTTTTGTTTCTTACAGAAGCAAACCATAGGCTCCCCTTTTTCTTAAAACTACTTAGATAAACTGTATTCGTGGACTGCATGCTGGAAAATGCTACTATTACCCTAAATGATGCTAACCAACATTAAAAATGTGCAAAACTAATAAAGATTACATTTTTTATTTTATTGTTTGCCCAGTTACTTTTTGTTAACAGAGTTTTAGAACAAGATGAAGATTTTTTATTCTACCAGTTGCGGGAGAAGGGGAGCTAAACACACACACATACACACACATGCACACACACACACACACACACACACAAAGGGTCTGTCCACGTGGGTTGACAGCAAGAAAACCTGGGGTAGAAATGGGACTGAGGAGAATGACCTCCCAGAGGCTACAAGCAGTAGGGTATGATCTCTGTTAGGAGAAGGAACTAATGCCAGAGCACCAGCTGGTGGTTCCAGACCAAAAAGAAGTATGGCAACCAGAGCAATCGTAGATGGCCACTTAAGGTACTAAAAGAAGCCCTTAAATCTGTACTAAAAGAATTAACGGTTGCTTGTGTGAGTAGGATATTTTGTTTGCTCCTCTGGAACCACTCCCCATGCTTCTCCACCCTGTTTTGTGTGAGGGTGATTTTATGCATTGCATCAATGGGCTCTCTTTCCCTCACGCTCCCAATTGGTTTGGCCAATGAAAATTCCCAGCAGGAAAGCACCAGGGGAAGAAGAGTGAAATTGGGTATTTATTCCCCAGTTCCTTCTTTGCTGGCTTGCTCCGGGTTGGCAGTGGCTGCATTCAAGGGAAAGTCAGACTTCCCATCAGACCACCCCCTCCTACCATGGAAGAAGAGCTGCTTTCTCAGAGAGCATCACTCCCCCTCTTGCTTCCATTAGATCTGTGGCTGCACTTGGAGTGCTTGCTTATTCTTCGCAGCTTTCCCCTGACCTTCCTGACACCCCGTCATGAAAACATTCTCTGTTGCCTCATTTCAGCATGCCATCAGTCTCCTGCTTGGATGATACAGAGATTAAATAGCTTGTGAAAGTGGGCAAGAGGCTAAGATTTGTCTTGGGTCAGCATGGAGGCTTAATCTAACTGGCTTTGGCTGATAGAGAAACAGGAACTAAGGAAATTACCATGAAGTCAAGCGTAGAATTCACAGAGATCAGGGAAATGTTACTGGAGTGGTCCAGACAGTGAACTTGACAGTTGAAAGAAACTTACCTAAATTTCAAAGGAAGGAGAAGCCCTCGTTTGTTATCAGGGTAACACAATCTCAGTCCTGAAGCCAGAAAGGGAACACACTTTGACGGGGAAAAGGAGCAGTCATGCACAGTGCTTCTTCTCTCCTTCTAGAATTACTAACCTGTCTCTTCATAACATCATTGCCCTAAAACAGCATGTGGCTGAAAAGAATTTTCGATTTCCAACTAACATAAGTAAAGATTATAGGAGAATTTCTACAGATTTTTAATATTCCACAACTACATCAGTAATCACGAGTATCTTTTCAGGGAAATGAATTATATGTGTATATGTGTGTATGTGAAAATGGACATATAGATAGATGGTGATACAGATATGTGTGTGTCTTTAGGGTAGGAAGGATTTTTTGCTGCTGTTATGTTATTAAAGTGTGTATGTATGTGTATTCACTCTGTCATCTGTTTTGGTGTCCTAGAATTTATGTTTTCTACTCTCGAAATTAGATATACAATCTGTAATTACTTGAAAGTATACTGTATTTTAAATACTATTCTTGTTTCCTGGAAGTCATCTTTCTGAAGAGTCACTTACATGATTACATTCTTTGCCCTGCATGATAACCCTTAGGTTGCTAAAATAATATTTTAGAAGAGATCTGTGGCATAGAGGTTTAAGACCCCAGCATTCGAAGCTAAACAGATCCAAATTGGAGCCTTGTGATTGAAACTCTGGTGATTCTGTCCATATCATAATAGAAGGTGGCTTATTTGCTGTCTGAGCTGGGACCCAGACATTGTGGGTGTAAATCGATAACCCCAAGCAGAGTTCCACAGACTAGCACTCCCATGACAAGGTTTTCGTATGCCTACAGTTAAGCCAGGAAATTAAGAATAACTTCACAAATATTTATAAAGCCAAACATACTCAATTTAAAGAATTTTATTGCAAAAGTGTGTCGTTTAGATTATTTCTTAAAGACTAAAACAATTTTTATGTTAAAATTCTTTTTTAGAAATTATGGTGAGAATAACTGATAGTGGGTTATTTGTTTTAATATTTGGTCAAATTAAAAATTGGCAACCTCATGTTGGTTCTCCCATTTGTATTTTACTGGTACAGGAAATCAAGAGTCTAGGAATCACTGGATAGACAACCACTACTTGATGTCCTAAATTCATGTTTGTATGTGTGTCCCAGAAAGTTCAGATTAGAACTAAACAAACTATATCAAAGATAGCAAATATGTCCTGTAATTTCATATTCTATCATGTGTGCACTGGAATTTCATATTACTAAGTGAGAAAATAAATGTTTCTGAATCACTATGAATTTCTCAAAATATTTGTGATTAAAAAATAGTATTGTTTCACTCAGGTGCAGCTGATAGTACTGTTCTTCCTGGCACATGGAAATATTCTATGAGGTTGTCAATTAACATTGATTCAATTAGTGTGACAGCAAAAGCTCTAGAGGAGGAAAATATTCCAGGCAACCAAGTATTAGTGGGGAAGTTGCATCACCAAGAAATTTGTAACATCATGAGTGGATACTGTGCAATGTCAACTGAGCGCTCAACGTTGCTCAAATCCCTTATGATCCCCTCAGAACACTCCTATTTGCAGATAACTCTGCCTCTTCCCTCACCAAGAAACATGAAGACATTGTCATGAACTTCCTCAACTTCTTTCTTCTCTAATTAAGATATCTGTCTTCCTTCTCTTCTCTCCCCTCTTCTACTCTCTCCACTCCCCTCTTCACCCCTTCTCCTCCTGTCCCTTCCCCTCCCCTCTCCACCACTTTTCCTCCTCTACCCATCTCTCCCTTTTCCCTCCCTTCCCCTCTCTCTCCTCCCCTTCTCTTTCCACTCCCCTCTCTACCCCTTCTTCTCCTCTCCCTTCCCCTCCCCTTTCCCTCACCTCTGTCGCTTCTCTCCCTTTCCTCTCTCTTTGCTTTCTTTCCTTACCTTTCCCCCACCCCTCCTTCCTTTCTCTTTTCTCCTCTCTCCCTCCCTCACTTCCTTACTTCATATTTTTCCAGAGGCCATTTTCCCCCTTCACTTCTATACATTCTGATACCTTTCTCTTTTATCTTTATTCTCTCCTTCTTGATTGATCCTTTCTGTCTGGCTTTGCACTTTCAATATTGGTCTTCCTGGGGCTGGCCTCGTGGTATAGTGGTTAAGTTTGTGCACTCTGCTTCAGCAGCCAGGTGTTCACAGATTCAGATCCTGGGAGTGGACCTACACACCACTCATCAAGCCATGCTCTGGTGGCGTCCCACATGCACAATAGAGGAAGATTGGCACAGATGTTAGCTCAGGGAGAATCTTCC
Source organism: Equus przewalskii (assembly GCF_037783145.1). NCBI lineage: Eukaryota > Metazoa > Chordata > Mammalia > Perissodactyla > Equidae > Equus > Equus przewalskii. The sequence goes on along the minus strand of NC_091847.1, from coordinate 45,567,541 downwards.
TCACCAAAAATAAAAATACAAAATAAAAAAATTGGTTTTTCTAATCTTGAAAAATAACTTTGCTCAACTCTGATGCATCTTTATCCACTGTCACATTATCTCATTTCTTTAAAAAATTCCCTTCTAAAATCAGGGTTCTATACTCACCCCCTGCACTCTTGGTTAAAATCAAATGAAATATAGGTCTCAGGTGATATTCATGAGAAAACTTGGCTGTGAATAATCTTGTTGACATAAGCACATTGAGTTTTCAAAATGCTATGCTGGCTCTTATCCTTCTCAATAACATTATGGGGAAAAGACTGGAAAATACTTACAAAAGGTAGATATAGGAACAAAGAACACTATCTATGTGAAGCAAAGCTGTACATGCTGTGTTTGGTTGTCATGAATTACATCTCCTCTATTTAATGTTTACTTAGAGGGACAAGATGTTAATAGAGTTTTTCCCTTGTTAACTGGAGCATTTTTGTTTGCTTCCCAGGAGTGTGGCCTTTATTTATGAGGATATGGAGACCAGAAAGTTCTTAAACTAAAAGTTTCTTTTATAGGAAATTATATTTTAAGTGCAAATTCTTCATGAAAAAATACAGCGTCATAGAAAATTTAATTTGCTCACTAAGCTATTAATGAATTTACTACCCTGTGTTAAACTTGCCACAGTATGTGCAGGTATTTTGTTGGAAAGCTTAAAATACAGGTGTTGTCTTTTTTCTCCAAGCTGTTTGAAATAAATTGCGACTCTAACAGATTCAAATACCAAACCAATGGTGAATCTTATTCTTCCAAAGCACCTTCTCTTTCTCTTTCACGTTCTCAAATCTGGATCCTACCCCCACCAGTCTACAAATAGCCAAATTCAATGATCTTCATTCAGATTTTTGGAATTTGACAATGACAGTCATCATCACCTGCTTCATTAAATTGTATCTTCCTTTGCCTTCCATAAAACTAAACTATTCTACGTCTTTTCTTATATTTTAGACTCTTTGTCTTTAGAGCTTGTTACTTTTTTTCTCTCCTTCTAGATTTAAAGTGGAGCACCAGCCTTTTTGCTCAGTTGGTGCTGCAATTCCAGCTTTCTGTTGGTCTTATACTTGCATATTCGACTGTCACCTTGAACTTAATATGTCCAAAACTGATCTGATCATATTCTATTCCTCTCAGCCACCAACAAAATGAGCCAGAAGTCAACCTGCTTTCCCAATATCTGTTATTGTTTAGGTTCAGCAAAAGAAAAAAGTACAAATTACAGAGTATATAGAGGATCGGATGAGTAACTCCATGGGAGGACACACGGATGATTATAACAGTAAATTCTGATCTGGGTTTTGAAGAACGAGATGGGTAGGGCAGCCCCAACAGCAGAAGTATTATGGAATAGTGGTCAAAAGCCTAGACCACAGAGCCAGATTCCCTGGATTCATATATCAACTGAACTGCTTACTAGCTGAACGACCTTGAACAGTTTAACCCATCTTTGCCTCAATTTTGTCATCTGTAAAATGGTAATAATAATTCTTATGAGGGTTAAATTAGTTGATAGAAGTAAAGCTTTCAGATCAACAGTTCCAAGCATATAGTAATTATTACATTTGTTTGTCCTGATGATGACGACTAAAGACACATACGGAAATGAGAAACAAGATAGCATGTTGAGAGCATTCACAACAGTTCAATATTGTTGAAGTGAAAAGTGAGCATTGACAGTGACCAAGACACAAGCAAGCACCAGATAATGAAAGGCCCTGAAGGCGTGTAGCGGCTTTGGTTTTACCCTATGGCGATGGAGAACCATTAAGACATTTGTAAAAGAAGTGGAGGCAGCAGTGAAGGTGCTAGAGCAGATTTTGACTTGAAGGAGAGGGAAAAAAAGCAGGGAGGTAATTTAAGAAGCTACTGGGAAAAACAGGCAGTGATGATGAGACATAAGCCTTGACTACCTTCCTCACCTCTCTTTCTACCCACCAAAACCAGCCTATCCTTAAGGGTCAGTGACAGCTTCATTGTTTCTTATTACTGGAAAGGAATTTTCTCTCCTGTGAACTTCTATGAGATTTGACATATATTTCCAAACCTGGACATTCTTGAGAGTGAAGGAGGTGACTATAAATAATTACGCTGGAACAACAGGGATAAACCAGGACTTTACTTGGCAAACCAGGACATAGAATTACCTCCTATATGCCATTTGTTGGGACTTTTACACTGCCTTGATGCAGAGGTTTGGAATATGGGTTTCTTCTTCTCATCACCCTCCTCCTCCACTTCTGCCACAAGAACACACACACAAGATAGTGTCTGATAGGCAGGGACTGGCCTGAAATACTTTGTATCATCTGGAGAGCTTTGCACTCGAGGAGGTTAGCAGATATTTCGTAAATGAGCAAATTAGTTATTTAACTTTTAGCAACAATTGAAATAGTTCTATGTTTAAAAGAGTTATTTACCCATCTAAGACATTTCTCCTTTACTTATATGCTATATTAGAGGGTTGTCATTATATGCAAGATATATAAAGTAATACAATATCACAAAAGTTACAAATGAAAATTGGCCTTGGTATAATACAGTAACATTAGATATATATGATAAATATTTAAACAGACATATATTACATCCATAAGAGCACATACACCACCTCTTTATTACCTGTAAAGAAATAGACATAGATATAAGTGTAGTTATATATCTACACCTATACAGTGTATATGTATGTATAGAGAGAGATGTATATGTATAGATATATATACATAAATCTTTCCAAGGCATAAGAGTCCATAAATTGATTTTTAATTCTTTAGAACTTAAAAGTTATATAATACTCACCTCATTCTTCGCTATGGTGGAACTATTGAGCTTGCCATTTTAAATTCATTCTTCTAAAAGGACTTAGGGCTTCTGGACCTTGTTTTCTCTTCCACATTACTTGGCCTGATTCTTATCTGCATTATTAATGTCCACCTTTCATCAGGGATAGTGAAGAAATGTCTTGTTCAGCAGCACTTCTTGCAGGTATTGAAGACACAAATTTCTGAAGGAAAACAGATTGTGCCTTTGATCCACCTCAGTCATAAGTGCAGCCATTTGGCCTACTTTAGGGAAAACGTCTCTTGAGTTATACTGACTGATAACCTGAAATAGGTGCAGGGCTAGAGCAAAATATAATAACTTCAAGATGGTGATCATATCAATAAGTAAGGAGGTGGATAATGGGATTTATGGAGAATGGTTAAAGTTACAGAAATAGTTCTTTCATAGACAAGGAGAGTGAGGAATACAGCAGAGGTTGTCCTATTTATCCTATGTTATGAAACAAAACTCATTAGGCAGTTAATTGCATGAAATTTAGTAAAACTAGTCAGATATACCTTAAGACTTTATGATATTCCCCTTTCCCCACAATAAAAGCTAGGTATTTCCAAGGCATTCTCTCTGGACTAGGCCTTAAATGTCCAAATAAATTCAAAGATAACTTCAACGTGGTGGGTTTCAAGTCTCTGGGCCTATTATATAACCTCTCTTACTTTTCAACAATCTTAGAGCAGTTTGTTCTTTTTTAAAACTCATCTAATTCTAAAAACCTACATGGGCAATTGCTAAAAACACAGTTCCAAGTCTCACCTCAAATTAAATCAGAATCCCCAGAAAAGGGCTTGAAAATGTCTACTGAGTTATACTGTTAGAATGAGACAGGAGGAAGCTATAGTAAGCTCCCTAAGAGAGTTTTATGGTCAGAAAGTCTGGGAAGACTTGGCTTACTAGCAGGTAGCCTGGGAGGTTCAAAGCCTTCAGGACCTCATCATTAGTTGATTATAGTACTTAATCAATACAGTACATAAAAGTCAGAATGTGCAGGCATCACCAAGGATCACCCAGAGTTACAGAGTTTGATTCAGTATGATACTGTAATGTGCCCGAAGACTTGCCAGCAATATGGGCTGAATAATTAGAACAAAATATCTTCATCCTCAGCATACACATTTTAGACTTACTAAAAGAAAACAAGTTCTAACATCAGGGACACAGCTCAGACTGACTTTTGTAAAAGTTAGAGTAAAGTCTCCTTTTCTTCTCTGGGGGAAACAGCTTTGCACTGAGACAAAGGATTCAGCAAGTGGAACATGGGCTGGATTTCAGCTGGCACCTTTGCGAAGGACAATCCGAGCAACGGGTGGTCATTTACTGATGTAAACTACCAATGCTGAGAGAGATCACAGAGGAAAGATTAACTTCCAGGCCAGTGTTCATTCTAATATTTTAAAGTTATGGAACCCTTCTCACCACTCAAATGGCATCTTATGATAAATATGAGAATTTAAGTTATGAGAGGAAATGGGACCAGTACCCATAGGTCTTTGAAAATTTCATTGAAGTTTGCTGTTGTTTTTGGTTTGGCTGTAAAAACAATACACATCTATTAATTAAGAGAAAACAGTACATAAAGGAATAAAACGTTATTTTCCCACTCTCCTCTTAGAAGAGCTTCTTCAGTAACTGTCCAGACATTGTTTTATACATACTCAAACGCATTCTTTATTGGTTATTATAAATAGTATATTTTTCATGCTGTTCTGCAAGTTGAGATTTCAATTAATATATCTTGAAAGTATTTCCATTTGGCACATACAAATCTACCTCATTCTTTTTAAATGGTGCATAGTGTTCCATTCTATAGAAAGAACTAAGAAGTCACTTATTGAAGGATATTTAGATTTTTCCAGTTTTGCTTTATAGCTAGCAAGCTGTAATGGATATTTTGTTCTCATGTTTCTGTGAAATCTATGAGTACTTCTGGATAAATTCCTAAACTGGATTTTCTAGGTCAAAGATATTCACATTTTCCATTTTAATATTAGACAGTTGGATTAGGTGTAGATGCTTCTCCTTGAAGCAGGGGCCATCAAAGGATACTATTTAATTTTTCATCTCCCAACATCTCTTCTAGGACAAACAGTTCTACAACCATAATGTCTGTAAGGGCAGGAACCATGCCCCTCTCACATGGTATAGAGCAGTGCCTGCACTGTACTTTTTAAAAAGTTAAGTCAATTAACAATCCACTAGCTTGAATAGAGATGCAAACTGAAGACATCTTTCACAATACCTTGAAATTTAGGACCCAAACATAAAGGCAATAATGCGTTTTTTTGCAGTGAACCCATCACAGAGCAGCATGCACAACAATGTCATCTTTGAGATAGTGGGAGCTGCATGATATCACATTGTTATTCAAAGAAGTGGCTGACTTGAGAATGAAAATGGACTTGAATATTATTAGCCCTTTTAATGCTATTCAGTTCCTCTGAACAATAAATGAAGAATGTAGTTTAAGTTAATTATCTATGAACAATTATACTTAAAAGAAGCTATCTCATGCAGCAATAGAGTTTTTATTTTAAAATATTGAAAAAAATTGCAACATTTACTTCTAAAAGAGATGTTATTACTGTTTTTTCATTACAGTAGCAAAACAATTATTGTGACAAAATCAAGACTATGAAATTTACACAGTAGAAAATAAGAAGCTTAAAGATGAACTTTGCTAAAACTTGTTTATGTTTTTTTTTTTTTGAGGAAGATTAGCCCTGAGCTAACTACTGCCAGTCCTCCTCTTTTTTTTTTTTTTGTTTTTTTTTTGCTGTGGAAGCCTGGCCCTGAGCTAACATCTGTGCCCATCTTCCTCCACCTTATATGTGGGACACCTACCACAGCATGGCATGCCAAGCAGTGCCATGTCTGCATCTGGGATCCGGGCCAGTGAACCCTGGGCTGCTGAGAAGCGGAACGTGCGAACATAACCACTGAGCCACTGGGCCGGCCCCTGGTTTATGTTGTTTCCATGAGTTATTACTACATGTCACATTACACCAAAAACATTTACTTAACTTTTCAAACTCCAAAGCTACTGCTTCTCAATCACTCTTTCAGAAAACCAGAAATACTGTTCGAATAAAATCTGTAACACCTCGAGCTCCTCAGTTAACTTTCCTGAGCATTGGATTCTCATTTACAAAATGAAGGGTTTGGAAGATATGAATTTTCAAGGTCCATTCTAGTTTCAGAACATTATTTTGCTGAGAATGAAACCAATTTCTGGTGACATATAGTAACAAAGTACTGTAATTAACATGGTGAATCAC